>NC_142794.1:66373640-66536168 GCF_049724085.1 Artemia sp. Qi Xiang Cuo
CTACTGAAATATTCCAACTCTTGCATTTCAATGAAAGAAATTCAAAATGAACTTTGAAAAATCAAGAAAATGTAACTGTGACAAGGTAAACCACAACCATACACTACTGAAATATTCCATCTCTTGCATTTCAACGAAATAAATTCAAAATGAACTTTGAAAAATCAAGAAAATGTAACTGTGACAAGGTAAACCATAACCAAACACTACTGAAATATTCCAACTCTTGCATTTCAACGAAAGAAATTCAAAATGAACTTTGAAAAATCAAGAAAATGTAACTTTGACATGGTAAACCACAACCAAACACTACTGAAATATTCCAACTCTTGCATTTCAATGAAAGAAATTCAAAATGAACTTTGAAAAATCAAGAAAATGTACCTGTGACAAGGTAAACCACGACCATACACTACTGAAATAGTCAAACTCTTGCAATTCAACGAAAGAAATTCAAAATTAACTTTGAAAAATCAGGAAACTGTAACTGATACACTTTAAACCATAACAAAACCAAACTGAAATATTCAATCTCTTTAATTACATCTAAAGAAATTCAAAATGAACTTTGAAAAATCAAGAAAATGTAACTGTGACATGGTAAACCACAACCAAACACTACTGAAATATTCCAACTCTTGCTTTTCAAGTAAAGAAATTCAAAATGAAATTTGAAAAATCATGAAAATGTAACTGTGACAAGGTAAACCATAAGCAAACACTACTGAAATATTCCAACTCTTGCATTTCAACGAAAGAAATTCAAAATGACCTTTGAAAAATCATGAAAATGTAACTGTGACAAGTTAAACCACAAACAAACACTACTGAAATATTCCAACTCTTGCATTTCAACGAAATAAATACAAAATGAACTATTAAAAATCAGGAGAAGGTATTTTAAACAATTTAAACCATAACCAAACACTGCTGAAGCATTCCAAATATTACATTTCATTGAAAGAAATCCAAAATGAACTTTGAAAAAAAAATAGAATGAAACTGTGACAGGGTAAACCACGTCAAAAAACTAGTGAAATATTCCAACTCTTGCATTTCAATGAAAGAAATTCAAAATGAACTTTGAAAAATCAAGAAAATGTAACTGTGACAAGGTAAACCACGACCATACACTACAGAAATAGTCCAACTCTTGCACTTCAACGAAAGAAATTCAAAATAAACTTTGAAAAATCAGGAAAATGTAACTGTGACATTGTAAACGATAACCAAACACAACTGAAATATTCCAACTCTTGCATTTCAACTAAAGAAATTCAAAATGAACTTTGAAAAATCAAGAAAATGTAACTGTGACAAGGTAAACCACAACCAAACACTACTGAAATATTCCAACTCTTGCTTTTCAAGCAAAGAAATTCAAAATGAACTTTGAAAAATCAAGAAAATGTAAATGTGACAAGGTAAACCATAACCAAACACTACTGAAATATTCCAACTCTTTCTTTTCAACGAAAGAAATTCAAAATGAGCTTTGAAAAATCATGAAAATGTAACTGTGACAAGGTAAACCACAACCAAACACTACTGAAATATTCCAACTCTTGCATTTCAAATAAAGAAATTCAAAATGAACTTTGAAAAATCAAGAAAATGTAACTATGACAAGGTAAACCAAAACCAAACACTACTGAAATATTCCAACTATTGTATTTCAAAGAAAGAAATTCAAACTTAAATTTTAAAAACCAAGACAATGTAACTATGACATGGTAAACCACAACCAAACACTACTGAAATATTCCAACTCTTGCATTTTAATGAAATAAATTCAAAATGAACTTTGAAAAATCAAGAAAATGTAACTGTGACAAGGTAAACCACGACCATACACTACTGAAATAGTCAAACTCTTACACTTCAACGAATGAAATTCAAAATGAACTTTGAAAAATCAGGAAAATTTAACTGTGAAAATGTAAACCAGAACCAAACACCACTGAAATATTCCAACTCTTGCTTTTCAACGAATGAAATTCGAATTGAACTTTGAAAAATCAAGAAAATGTAACTGTGACAAGGTAAAACACGACCAAACACTACTGAAATATTCCAACTCTTGCATTTCAAGCGAAATAAATTCAAAAAGAACATTGAAAAATGGACAAAATTTAACTGTGACACATTAAACCAAAACCAAACACTACTGAAATATTCCAACTCTTACATTTTAATGAAAGAAGTGCAAATATACATTTTAATATCAATACAATTTAACATTGACCATTTCAACAACATACAAACACGAATGACATATTACAACTATTTCATTTCAACGAAAGAAATTCAAAATGAACTTTGAAAAATCAAGAAAATGTAACTGTGACAAGGTAAACCACAACCAAACACTACTGAAATATTCCAACTCTTGCATTTCAACAAAAGAAATTCAAAATGAACTTTGAAAATTTAACTGTGACAAGTTAAACCACAACCGAACGCTACTGAAATATTCCAACTCATGCATTTCAACAAAGGAAATTCAAAATAAACTTTGAAAAATCAAGAAAATGTAACTGTGACAAGGTAAAACACGACCAAACACTACTGAAATATTCCAACTCTTGCATTTCAACGAAAGAAATTCAAAATGAACTTTGAAAAATCAAGAAAATGTAACTGTGACAAGGTAAACCACAACCAAACACTACTGAAATATTCCAACTCTTGCATTTCAACGGTAGAAATTCAAAATGAACTTTGAAAAATCAAGAACATGTAACTCTGACAAGTTAAACCACAACCTAGCGCTACTGAAATATTCCAACTCTTGCATTTCAACGAATGAAATTCAAAATGAACTATGATTAATCAAGAAAATGTAACTGTGACAAGGTAATCCACAACCAAACACTACTGAAATATTCCAACTCTTGCATTTCAACGAAAGAAATTCAAAATGAACTTTGAAAAATCAAGAAAATGTAACTGTGACAAGGTAAACCACAACCAAACACTACTGAAATATTCCAACTCTTGCATTTCAACGAAAGAAATTCAAAATAAACTTTGAAAAATCAAGAAAATGTAACTGTGACAAGTTAAACCAAATCCAAACACTACTGAAATATTCCAACTCTTGCACTTCAACAAATGAAATTCAAAATGAACTTTGAAAAATCAAGAAAATGTAACTGTGACAATGTAAACCACAACCAAACACCACTGAAATATTCCAACTCTTGCATATCAACTAAAGAAATTCTAAATGAACTATTAAAAATAAATATAATTGACCGGTGAAACTTTAAACCATAACCACACACTCCTGAAATAGTCCAACTCGTGCATTTCAACGAAATAAATTCAAAATGAACTTTGAAAAATCAAGAAAATGTAACTGTGACAAGGTAAACCACAACCAAACACTACTGAAATATTCCAACTCTTGCACTTCAACGAAAGAAATTCAAAATGAACTTTGAAAAATCATGAAAATGTAACTGTGACAAGGTAAACCAGAACCAAACACCACTGAAATAGTCCAACTCTTGCATTTCAACGAAAGAAATTCAAAATGAACTTTGAAAAATCAATAAAATGTAAATGTGACAAGGTAAACCACGACCAAACACTACTGAAATATTCCAACTATTGCATTTCAACGTAAGAAATTCAAATGAACTTTGAAAAATCAAGAAAATTTAATTGTGACAAGGTAAACCACAACCAAACACTTCTGAAATATTCCAACTCTTGCTTTTCAACGAAAGAAATTCAAAATGAACTTTGAAAAATCAAGAAAATGTAACTTTGACAAGGTAAACCACAACCAAACACTACTGAAATATTCCAACTTTTGCATTTCAATAAAAGAAATTCAAAATGAACTTTGAAAAATCAAGAAAATGTAACTGTGACAAGTTAAACCACAACCAAACACTACTGAAATGTTCCAACTATTGCATTTCAACGAAAGAAATTCAAAATGAACTTTTAAAAATAAAGAAAATGTATCTGTGACAAGGTAAACCACAACCAAACACTGATGAAATATTACAACTAGTGAATTTCAAGGAAAGAAATTCAAATAAAATTTGAAAAATAAAGAAAATGAAAATGTGACAAGGAAAACCAGAACCTGTGTGTGTCTCTGTGTGTGTGTCTCTGTGTGTGTGTGTCTCTGTGTGTTTTTCTCTGTGCTTGTCTCTGGGTGAGTGTGTCTCTGTGTGTGTGTCTCTGTGTGTGTGTCTCTGTGTGTGTGTCTCTGTTTGTGTCTCTGTGTGTGTGTCTCTGTGTATGTGTCTCTTTGGGTGAAACAGTTTGAGGCATTTTAGGCGATGATTTTAGAAAACAAAAGCAGAACTTTTAAAATCACAACAACTGAAGGTCAGTAAATAATTCCTTTGTGGGGCCCGGGGATGGCCTTTGGGGGGTCTGGGTGGGCCTTTGGGGGCGCCGGTGATCCTTTGGGAGCTGGGGGGGCAGTTGGGGGCCGGTGGCGGGCCTTTGGGTGCCTGGGGGACATTTGGGGACCGGTGGCGGGCCTTTGGGACCCCGTTGGTCCTTTGGGAGCTCGATGGGCCTTTGGGGACCGGTGGAGGACCTTTGGGGCACAGGGAGGGCCTGTGGGTGCCTGGGGGACATTTGGGGACCGGTGGAGGGCCTTTGGGACCCCGTTGGTCCTTTGGGAGGTTGATGGGCCTTTGGGGACCGGAGGAGGACCTTTGGGGCACAGGGAGGGCCTTTGAGGGTCGGGGGGACAGTTGGGGGTCTGGGTGGGCCTTTGGGGGCGCCGGTGTCCCTTTGGGAGCTTGGGGGGGCTTTGAGGACCGGGGGCTTCCTTCGGGGTTGGGGTAGGAGGATCGGAACCCTTTGGGGTTGGGTTAGAGGACCTCACAACACTGTTCAAATGAAGCTTGTGTATTATAACGAACACACTCAAATTCTCTTCTAAAATCTCTTCAAAAATCTTCTTTTAAAATGTCTCTATCTGTTTCGCCAAAATAGTTCCATAACCTGTCTAAAACGGTTTCGCCCAAATTATCCCTAAACGTAAATTCAGCGCGTTCCTTTGTTATTGGCATCTCTGTACTAACGCATTTCAAATTAATAGGAAACCTTCTCGCGCGCGAAAACAATTCATCGCTAAGATGTTTGTTGCCTAATTGTTTCCATGGCCTTTGGTTATTAATATCTTTTGGAGTTCGACCAAAAGAGTTGTTTCCGAGGCAAAGACATTAATGACTTGGATCTATTCCTGGAGAAATGTTTCTAGGCAGAAATTTTTAAAGTCTGATAGATGGTGTCATTGATTGATTGATCTGTCAAGAAAGGGAAATTAATTTGTTGTTTCTAAGGGGAATTATTGATTCACGATAGGTGAATTGAGGTCGACAGCACAGGTGTTCCAAATTCCGGGTCTTTGTTGTTGTAAGTGCACGCTCTCAGCGAATGTCAAGGTCGATGTTGTTGTTGTGAAATTTAGGTCATTGACCCCATTAACCACGTGTTCTCCCTAATGAGTCCATGCCCATATTTGGGGTGCAAAAAAAGTTGTAGGTGGCAGCAGGGGTGAGCAATGGGAGTCAATATTAGACACCCGTTATATACGAAATCTCAAGGGTGAATTGTTATGTAACGGGGAAAATCATATGTAAGCAGGTCTCTGATTGGCTGAGAAGGAGGATGTAACCGACTCGCTGATTGGCTGAGAAGGAAACACGTGATCTAACTGTTTCCGGGAAAGTCATAACATTTGGCTCGAGAGCAACAACAACAAATACTATTTCAGGACACCATGACATTCGCCTCGAGCATGTACATGACCAAAACAACAACAAATACTATTTCTGGATCATAACATTCGCTGAGAGCGTGCACTTACAACAACAACAAATACTATTTCTGGACACCATGACATTCGCATCGAGCATGTACATGACCAAAACAACAACAAATACTATTTCTGGATCATAACATTCGCTGAGAGCGTGCACTTACAACAACAACAAATACTATTTCTGGACACCATGACATTCGCGATCGATTATGCAATCAAGTTCTCGGAAATTCACTTCCCCCTCGAGTCCTAGATCAATAACATTGTTCCCGTTAGAATTCAATGCGCATGTGCAACCTTCGTCCCGGAGCTATTACACATAGAAACATCAAATAAATCGACCTTGGAAAAAGAGGTCATTGACACACTTTGATTACGCAATCAATTTCTCAGAAATCCATCTCCCTAATGACTCTATGCCCATATTAGGACCATAAACCACGTGGTAATGTTTGTGCTGGTACCCCCTCCTCTACTAATATGCAAATCAAGGTTGAAACGAACAAAAATCACTACAAACAAGAGTTTGGTTATGACCTCCTTCTGTCACTGTAAAAGTGTAAGACCTACTGCGTCATTGGCTCTTTACTGAAAACTAGTTTTATGCCAAATATTTTCTTTTGTACTTAATATTGAAAATAAACATTAAAATTATAGTAACATTTTGAACTGATGAGCTTTCAGCAATTAATATCATTATACATCAAATATTCAGTTTAATTTATAAGCTCTTTTTAAAGTTGTTAAAGACGAATATAGTTTCACTACAAACAAGTTTTTGGATACTGCCTCCTTTCCACACTGTAAAAAAAAACCAAAAGCCTACTGCGTCATTGTCGCTTAACTGAAAACGAATTATATTATAAATATTTTCTTGTCCAGTTCTTAACAGCGTTGAAAATTAAAATAAAATTACAGTGAGAGAAGTACTGTAACTGATGGATCTTTCAAAAATTAAATCATTATGCATCAAATATTCAATTTGATGTTGTTTTCACTTTCCAAGACTGTTCATGACGCATATAGTTTTCAGTAAAGCGCCAATGACGCAGTAGGTTTCAGACTTTTAAAGTGAGAGGATGAGGTGATACCCAAACTCTTGTTTGTAGTGATTTTTGTTCTTTTCAAGCTTGATTTGCATATTCAATTTAATTTTCACTCGTTTTAAGATCAATTTATTAATTTACATTAATATTTATTGTATGTTTGTTTGCATTGATTGTTTACTTAATTTGTGTTCGTTTTAGTTTCATTGATACTTCAATAGCAAAATATTTTTTTTTGCTTTAAGCTTGATATTCACATTCAGTCTAGGCATTACTTACTTTAAGATTTATTTATTAATTTAGATTATTACCTGTTGTATGTTTTTGCTATGATTGTTTATTTAATTTCTGTTCTTTTTGTGTTTCATTTATTCTTTAATAGTAATTTCTGGTCGTTTTCAGTTTGAAATTTAAAAGGTACTTGTATCTGCTGAGCTTAAGCTTAAAATGGCCTTTAATTTTCTTTGAAAAAGTTATTTTTTGGAAATTTTTTTTTAATTAGTTTTTCTTCGTTTTTTATTACAAAATATTTCAAGTTTTTAAAAACTCCTTATTTCAAAATCAAACTTAAAAAAAAATCAAATATTCATTAAAGTATCAAAACTGGTATCAAAGTAACAATGTCAAAGTGAAAAAATGGGTTTGTGTCAACCTCGGAGTTTTTTATTATGTGATGTTTGAACTATTTTGAACAAAATCGCTATCTCAAAATATTTATTGGATGGGTTTGGGAAAAAGGAAGTGTGGGGACTAATTAAGCTTCGGTCTCTTTTGACTCTTTAAAAGTGAACTAGAGCTTTCTATTTTTAATCAAATTAGCCCTCTCTGAAGTTTATACGAGTATCCCTTCTACAAGAACCATATATATCCCCAGAGTATAACTTACAAGGCCTGTCCCTGGGCCCTGGGGGGTTTTATAGACCCTGGAGTTTTAATATCTGATGGTTGAACTATTTTGAACAAAATGGTCACCTTAAATTTTTATCGGATGGGTTTATACTTCCGATACAACCAAAGGCGTGCAGGGCGGGAGGGGCTAGTTACCCTCCGATCTTTTTTTACTCTGAGAAAATAAACTACAACTTTTAATTTCCATTCAAATGAACCCTCTCTGAAGATTATGCGAGCATCTCTTTCATAAGAACCATATAGGGGCCCAGGACATAGCTTACAATGCCTGCCCCCTCCCCCGGGCCCGGGGAGGATATGTCGACACCGGTGTTTTTTTTATCTGACCTTTGAACTATTTTAAAAAATGGCTATCTCAAAATTGTTATCGGATGGATTTGGGAAAAAACGGCGTGGAGAGGGGGTCTATTTGCCCTCCGATCTCTTTTGACTCTTAAAAAGTGAATGAGAATTTTCGATTTCCAATCATATAATCCCTCCGAAGTTTTTATGAGCATACCTTCCGTAAGAACCATATACAACCCCAGAGTAATACATACAACGTCTTCCCCGGGCCCTGGGGGGGTTGTGTCGACACAGGGTTTTTCTTGTCTGACCTTTGAACTATTTTAACGAAATGGCCATACGTAAAGAAGGTTTTTTTATATGATATTTGAACTATTTTTAACAAAATGGCTACCTCAAATTTTTATCATATGTATTTGGGGGAAAAGGGCTGGGGGGCAGTTGCCCTCCGATCACTTTTGACTCTTGAAAAGGGCACTAGAACTCTCGATTTCCAATCGAATGAGCCCCCTTTGAAGTTTATACGACGACCCCTTCTATGTGAAGTGCCTCTGGGAAAAAATAAATGGAGTATGGGGGGAGGCTAGCTGCCCTCCAATCACTTTTGACTCTTACCACTGTGAAAGTGAATTACCACTTTCAATTTCGAATCAAATGAGCCCTATAGGAAGTTTATACAAGCATCACTTCCATAACAAGAGTAGGGAAGGGGTCACTATTTCAGAGGAGGCACCTCTGCTGCCATCTATAACAAGTCTAACTGTACAAGATCACGTGTCCCTTTCTAGGCCAATCAGAGACCTACAATCCCTGTACGTACAAGACCACACCACTTTCTAGACCAATCAGAGATTTTTCTAAGCCTTTTGAATACGAACGGGAAGTGATGCAACAGACTAGATTTCTGGGAAATTGATTTTCATAATCGACAATGATGAAAATCTGACGAGGAATTCTAATGTACCATGAGGGGAATTAAAAAACTAAAGGCTTCTCTACTTTAGCGTCACAGATAAATTCTGGAATTAATATTCTTTCGAAACCTTTGTAATGCATCTTAGCTCTTGAATTCATCTCTTGAATAACCTAGATTTAAGATGTTTCTAAGGGCAACAGATACAGAGGGGAATGATTATGGCTTCATTTAGGGGAAAGAGATGAAACATTTAGTTTGCAGTGTATATGCAATATGTAATTTAAAATTCTTTAGGCATAGAGATAAATTCAGGAATTATTATTTCAAACCCTTAATAGTATAACTAGGAAACCTTAGATAATTTTCAGAAATTCTAACGATATATAAGACAGATTGAATATAGATAATACACAAGTTCCAATTTTCATTATAGAGGCTCCATTAAGAGTTATAAATGTGTAAGGAAAAAGTTATCAGAACGTGGTTCTCGACGGTGCTCTGTATAATACACAAGTAGCATTTAAAGTGTTGTAAAGTCCCCTACCCCAGCCTCGAAGGCCTCCTCCCAACTCTTCGACCCCTCCCCCCATTTCTTATACTTTTTTTATTGATTTTTTTTTATTTTTTAACATGCTTTTTTTTCAGCTTTTTTTACATCTCTTTGAATGACATGAAACATACTTAAAATATTCAAAAATCACATTTAATTCAGACACACAAACCGAGAATGACATGCATTGGAATAAGCAAACACTCACCCAGGCACACAAGCAAAAAGAGTGAGGAGACAAAAACAAATACAAATACATATATTCAGACACACGAACCGAGCAAGACATGCATTGGAATAAGCAAACACCCACCCAGACATACAGGCAAAAATAGTGAGAGAGACAAAAACACATAAAAAAACGTAGATTCCGATATACAAACCCAGAAAGACATGCATTGTAATAAGCAAACACCCTCCCATACACACAGGCAAAAAGTGTGAGAGAGACAAAAACAAATACAAATACGTAGATTCAGACACACAAACCGAGAAAGACATGCATTGGAATATGCAAACACCCACCCAAACATACAGGCAAAAAGAGTGAGAGAGACAAAAACACATACAAATACATAGATTCAGACACATAAACCGAGGAAGACATGCATTGGAATAAGCAAACACCCGGCCAAACACACAGGAAAAAAAAGTGAGAGAGACAAAAACACATACAAATACATAGATTCAAACACAAAAACCGAGAAAGACCTGCATTTGGAATAACCAAACACCCGCCCAGACACACAGGCAAAAGAGTGAGAGAGACAAAAAAACATACAAATTCCTAGATTCAGACACACAAACCGAGAAAGACAGGGATTGGAATAAGCAAACACCCACCCAGACGCACAGGCAAAAAGAGTAAGAGAGACAAAAACACATACAAATACGTAGATTCAGACGCACAAACCGAGAAAGACATGCATTTGAAATAAGCAAACACCCGCCCAGACACACACACAAAAATGAGTGCGAGAGACAAAAACACATACAAATGCGTAGATTCAGACACACAAACTAAGAAAGACATGCATTGGAGTAAGCAAACACCCAACCAGACACACAGGCAAAAAGAGTGAGAGAGACCAAAACACATACAAATTCGTAGATTTAGACAGATAAACCGAGAAAGACATGGATTGGAATAAGCAAACACCCGCCCAGACACACAGACGAAAAGAGTGAGAGAGACAAAAACACATACCAATACGTAGATTCAGACACACAAACTGGGAAAGACATGCATTGGAATAAGCAAATACCTGCCAAGACACACAGGAAAAAAGAGTGAGAGAGACAAAAACACATACAAACACGTAGATTCAGACACACAAACCGAGAAAGACATGCATTGGAATAAGCAAAACCCGCCAAGACACACAGGAAAAAAGAGTGAGAGAGACAAAAACACATACAAACACGTAGATTCAGACACACAAACCGAGAAAGACGTGCATTGGAATAAGCAAACACCCTCCCATACACACAGACAAAAAGAGTGAGAGAGACAAAAACAAATGCAAATACGTAGATTCAGTCAAACAAACAGAGACAGACATGCATTGGAATAAGCAAACGTCCACCCAGACACACAGGCAAAAAGAGTGAGAGAGAAAAAAATACCTACCAATACGTAGATTCAGACGCACAAACTGAGAAAGACATGCAATGGAATAAGCAAACACCTGCCCAGATACAAAGGCAATAAGAGTGAGCGATACAAAAACACATACAAAATACGTAGATTCAGACAAACAAACCAAGACAGACAGGCATTGGAATAAGCAAACATCCGCCCAAACACAGGCAAAAAGAGTGAGAGAGACAAAAAACATACAAATACGTAGATTCAGACACGCAAACTGAAAAAGACTTGCATTGATTAAGCAAAACCCACACCCAGACACATAGGCAAAAAGAGTGAGAGTGACAAAACACATACAAATACGTAGATTCAGACACACAAACTGGGAAAGATATGCATTGGAATAAGCAAACACCCACCCAAACACACAGGCAAAAAGAGTGAGAAGGACAAAACGCACACAAATACGTAGATTCAGACATACAAACCGAGAAGGACATGCATTGGAAAAAGCAAAGACCCACCCAGACACATAGGCAAAAAGACTGAGAGAGACAAAAACACATACAAATACGTAGATTCAGACACACGAACCCAAAAAGACATGCATTGGAATAAGCAAACACCCGCCCGAACACAT
Organism: Artemia sp. Qi Xiang Cuo; assembly: GCF_049724085.1. Lineage (NCBI taxonomy): Eukaryota > Metazoa > Arthropoda > Branchiopoda > Anostraca > Artemiidae > Artemia > Artemia sp. Qi Xiang Cuo. The sequence goes on from NC_142794.1 coordinate 66,385,378, forward strand.
AGGCAAAAAGAGGGAGAGAGACAAAAACACATACAAATACGTAGATTCAGACACACAAACCGAGAAAGACATGCATTGGAATAAGCAAACACCCGCCCAGACACACAGGCAAAAAGAATGAGAGAGACAAAAACACATACACGTACGTAGATTCAGACAAACAAACCGAGTAAGACATGAATTGAAATAAGCAAACACCCTCCCAGACACACAGGCAAAAAGACTGAGAGAGACAAAAACACATACAAATACGTATATTCAGACACACAAACCGAGAAAGACATGAATTGGAACGAGCAAACACCCGCCCAGACACACAGGCAAAAAGAGTGAGAGAGAGACATAAACACATACAATTCCGTATATTCAGACACACAAACCGAGAAAGACATGCATTGGAATAAGCAAACACCCGCCCAGTCACACATTTGAAAAGAGTGAGAGAGACAAAAATACATACAAATACATAGATTCAGCCACACATACCGAGAAAAACATACATTGGAATAAGCAAACACCCACCCAGAGACACAGATAAAAAGAGCGAAAGAGACAAAAACCCATGCAAATACATAGATTCAGACACACAAACCGAAAAAGACATGCATTGGAATAAGCAAAGACCCACCCAGACCCACAGACAGAAAGAGTGAAAGAGACAAAACACATACAAATACGTAGATTCAGACACACAAACCGAGAAAGACATGCATTGGAATAAGCCAACACCCACCCAAACACACAGACAAAAAGAATGAGAAAGACAAAAACACATACAAATACGTAGATCCAGACACACAAACCGAAAAAGACATGCATTGGAATGAGCAAACATCTGCCCAGACACACAGGCAAAAAAAGTGAGAGAGACAAAACCAATACAAACACATAAATTCAGACAAACAAACCGAGAAAGACATGCATTGGAATAAGCAAACCCCCGCCCGGACAAACAGGCAAAAAGAGTGGGAGAGACAAATACACATACAAATACGTAGATTCAGTCACACAAACCGAGAAAGACATGCATTGGAATAAGCAAACACCCACCCAGACACATAGGCAAAAAGAGTGAGAGAGACAAAAACACATACAAATACGTAGATTCAGACACAAAACCGGAGAAAGACATGCATTGGAAAAACCAAACACCCGCCCAGACACGCAGGCAAAAAGAGTGAAAGAGACAAAAACACATACAAATACGTAGATTCAGACACAAAAAACGACAAAGTCATGCATTGGAATAAGCAAATACCCGCCCAGACACACAGGCAAAAAGAGTGAGAGACAAAAACACATACAAATACGTAGATTCAGACACACAAACCTAGAAAGACCTTCATTGGAATAAGCAAACACCCGCCCAGACCAACAGGTAAAAAGAGTGCGAGAGACAAGACACATACAAATATGTAGATTTAATCACACAAACAGAGAAAGACATGAATTGGAATAAGCAAACACCCGCCCAGACACAGAGGCAAAAAGAGTGAGAGAGACAAAAACACATACAAATACGTAGATTCAGACACACAAACCAAGAAAGACCTGCATTGGAATAGGTTACGTGCGCGCACGTAACCTAGTCTAAATTACGCTTAAAAATGAAATAAAGCTATGTCAACTTTGCATGTCTCTCTCACTATGTATGCGCTGCCGCGGGGTGGACCGTTGCGGCGGGCAAGGCCGCTGTGGCAAGCAGCGGCAAGGGTCATGGACTGTGTGTCTGGGATCCGTGTTTCCATGTTCCAGTGCCTATCTTTGTATGTTTGTATATCGGAATCTATGTGTTTGTATATGTTTTTGTCTCTCACTCTCTTTGCTTCTGTGTCTGGGCAGATTTTTGCATGTCAAAGTGCCTGTCCTTGTCGGTTAAATGTCTAAATATATATACTAAGACATATTTTGTAATTCACACTCTCTTTACCGATGTGTCTGGGCGGGTGTTTGCTTATTCCAATGCAGGTCTTTCTTGGTTTGGTTGTCTGAATCTATGTATTTGTTTGTCTCTCTCACTCTTTTTGCCTGTGTGTCTGGGTTTGTGTTTGCTTATTCCAATGCATGTCTTTCTAGGGTTGTGTGTTTGAATCTACGTATTTGTAAGTGTTTTTGTCTCTCTCACTCTTTTTGCCTTTGTGTTTGGGTTTCATGTCTTTCTTGGTTTTGTGTGTCTGAATCTACGTATTTGTATGGGTTTTTGTTTCTCTCATTGTTTCTGCCTGTTTGTCTAGGCGGGAGTTTGTTTGTTTCAATGCATGTCTTTCTCAGTTTATGTGTCTGAATATAAGTATTTGTATGTGTTTTTATCTCTCTCACTCTTTTTGCCTGTGTGTCTGGACAGGTGTTTGCTTATTCCAATTCATGTCTTTCTCGGTTTGTGTGTCTGAATCTACGGATTTATATGTGTTGTTTTGTCTCTCTTACTCTTTCTGCCTGCGAGTCTGGTCGGTTGATGGCTAATTCCAATGCTTGTCTTTCTTGGTTTGTGTGAATGAATCTACGTTTTTGTATGTATTTTTGTCTCTCTCACTCTTTTTTGCCTGTGTGTTTGGGCGGGTGTTTGCTTATTCCAATGCAAGTCTTTCCCGGTTTGTGTGACTGGATCTACGTATTTGTATGTGTTTCTGTCTCTCTCACTCTTTTTGCCTGTGTGTCTGGGTTTGTGTTTGCTTATTCCAATGCATGTCTTTCTAGGTTTGTGTGTTTGAATCTACGTATTTGTAAGTGTTTTTGTCTCTCTCACAATTTTTGCCTTTGTGTCTGGGCGGGTGTTTACTTATTCCAATGCATGTCTTTCTCGGTTTGTGTGTCTGAATATACGTATTGGTATGTGTTTTTGGCTCTTTCACTCTTTTTGCTGTGTTTGTGGTCAGGTGTTTGCTTATTTTTCTCGGTTTGTGTGTCTGAATCTACGTATTTGAATGTGTTTTTGTCTCTCTCACTCTTTTTTCCTGTGTGTCTTGGCGGGTGTTTGCTCATCCCAATGCTTGTTTTTCTCGCTTTGTGTGTCTGAATCTACGTATTTGTATGTGTTTTTGTCTCTCTCACTCTTTTGTCTGTGTGTCTGGGCGGGTTTTTGCTTCTTCCAATGCATGTCTTTCTCGGTTTGGGTTTCTGCATCTACGTATGTGTATGTGTTTATGTCTCTCTCACTCTTTTTGCCTGTGTGTCTGGGTTTGTGTTTTCTTATTCCAATGCTTGTCTTTCTAGGTTTGTGTGTTTGAATCTACGTATTTGTTAGTGTTTTTGTCTCTCTCACCATTTTTGCCTGTGTGTCTGGGTGGGTTTTTGCTTATTCCAATGTATGGCTGTCTCGGTGTGTGTGGCTGAATCTACGTATTGGAATTTTTTTTTGTCTCTCTCAGTCTTTCTTCCTGTGTGTTTGGGAGGGTGTTTGCTTATTCCAATGAAGGTCTTTCTTGGTTTGTGTGTATGAATCTACGTATTTGTATGTGTTTTTGTCTCTCTCTCTTTTTGCCTGTGTGTCTTGGCGGGTGTTTGCTCATCCCAATGCTTGTTTTTCTCGCTTTGTGTGTCTGAATCTACGTATTTGTATGTGTTTTTGTCTCTCTCACTCTTTTGTCTGTGTGTCTGGGCGGGTTTTTGCTTCTTCCAATGCATGTCTTTCTCGGTTTGGGTTTCTGCATCTACGTATGTGTATGTGTTTTTGTCTCTCTCACTCTTTTTGTCTGTGTGTCAGGGTGGGTGTTTGCTTATTCCAATGCATGTGTTTCTCGGTTTGTGTGTCTGAATCTACGTATTTGCATGTGTTTTTGTCTCTCTCACTCTTTTTACTTGTGTGTCTGAGTGGGTGTTTGCTTATTCCGATGCATGTCTTTCTCGGTTTGTGTGTCTGAATCTATGTATTTGTATGTGTTTTTGTCTCTCTCACTCTTTTTACCTGTGTGTCTTGGCAGGTGTTTGCTTATTCCAATTAAATGTGAATTTTGTATGGTTTAAGTATGTTTCATGTCATTCTAAGAGATGTAAAAAAAGTTGAGAAAAATAGCATGTTAAAAAACAAAAAAAGTATAAAAAATGGGAAAGGGGGTCCAAAACTTTGGGGGCCTTCGAGGTTGGGGTAGGGAGCCTTACAACACTTCAAATGCTACTTGTGTATTATACAGAACACCGTAGAGAACCACGTTCTGATAACTTTTTTCTTACACATTTATAACTCTTAATGGAGCCTTTATAATGAAAATTCGAACTTGTGTATTATAACGACCACAACCTAGAAATTCCAACTTTTTTCCAGCCCAAATAATCCCTAAAATGTGTCAATCTTTTTCGACCAAATAACACCCTAAAAGTAATTTCTGAATGTCCCTTTGTTTTGGTATCCCTGTATTGTCACATTTAAAATTCCCAGGAAACAATTCCCGCGCTAATTATATTCAATCTGTCTTGTATCTCGTTTGAATTTCTGAAAATTATCTAAGATATCCTGGTTACACTATTAAGGTTTCGAAATAATAATTCCTAAATTTATCTCTATGCCTAAAGAATTTTAAATTAAATATTGCATATACACTGCAAACTAAATGCTTCATCTCTTTCCCCTAAGTGAAGCCATAATCATTCCCCTCTGTATCTGTTGCACTTAGAAACATCATAAGTCTAGGTTATTCAAGAGATGAATTCAAGAGCTAAGATGCATTATAAAGGTTTCAATAGAATATTAATTCCAGAATTTATCTCTGACGCTAAAGTAGAGAAGCCTTTTAGTTTCTTAATTCCACTCATGATACATTAGAATTCCCGTCAGATTTTCATCATTGTCGATTGTGCAAATCAGTTTTCCAGAAATCTAGTCTGTTGCATCACTTCCCGTTCATATTCAAAAGGCTTAGAAACATCTCTGATTGGTGTAGAAAGAGGCGTGGTCTTGTACGTAGAGGGCTTTTAGATCTCTGATTGACCTATAAAGAGACACGTGATCTTGTACTGTTAGACTGGTTATAGATGGCAACAGAGGTGCCCCCTCAGAAATAGTGACCCCCTTCCTACTAACAACCATATATTCCCCCAGGGCATAACTTACAACGCCTACCCCCGGGCCCTGGGGGCTGTGTCGATACTGGAGTTTTTTTTTATCGGAACTTTGAACTAGTTTAAACAAAATGTCTATCAAAATTTTATCGGATGAGCTTGGAGAAAAAAGGGTGGGTGAGGAGGGGGCTAGTTGCCCTCGGATATCTTTTGAATCTTGAAAATTGAACTAGATCTTTCAATTTCCAAATCAAATGAGCCCGCTCTGAAGTTTATACGAGACTCCCTTTCATAAGAACCATATACGCCCCCAGGACGAAACTTACAACGCCTATCCCCCAGGCCCTGGGAGGAGTTTTTGTTATCTAATTTTTGAACAATTTCCAGCAAACTGGCTATCTCAAAATTTGTAGCGGATCTGTCTGGGAAAAAAGGGCGTGGGGGGCTAGTTGCCCTTAACTCTCTTGACTCTTAAAAAATGAACTTGAACTTTCAATTTCCAATTAAATGAGCCCTCTATGAAGTTTATACGAGCATCCCTTTCATAAGAACCATAGATGCCCTAAAAGCATAACTTAGAACGCATTTCCCTTGGTCTTGGGGGTTGTATTTACACCAGATTTGTTCTTATCCGACCTTTGAACTATTTTTAACAAAATGTCTATCTCAAAATTTTCATCAGATGGGTTTGGAAAAAGAAAGCGTGGGAGGGGGGATAGCTGCCCTTGGATCTCTTTTGAGTATTAAAAAGTGTTTGGGGAAATGGTGGGCGTGGAAGAGTTTTCAATTGCCTTATAATCACTTTCGACTATTAAAAAAGGAACTAGCCATTTAAATTTCCAATGGAATGAGCCCTTTCTGAAGTTTCTACGACAACGCTGTCTATACAAAACCTTATATGCCCCCAGGGCATAACTTATAACCCTTGCCCTGAGGGCTGTGGGGGGTTGTCATCCTCAAAGACCTAATTTCCTGAACTTAAAACTACGTAGAATAAAATGGCTATATCAAAATTTTGATTGGATGTGTTTGGGGCAAAGGTGGGCGTGGTAGGGGAGTTAGTTGCCCTCCAATCACTTTCGACAATTACAAAGAGCACTAGCTCTTTGACTCCTTCCATATGAAGTGCGTCTGGGGGAAAAAAAGTAATAATCAGCTGCAACGCTATAGCGCTGCATATAGTAAAGGTCATACGGCTCCAATGTTTTATTATTATTTATTATTTTTTTCCCCAGAGGCACTTCATATTGAAGGGGTCGTCGTAAAAACTTCAAAGGGGGCTCATTCGATTTGAAATCGAGAGTTCTAGTGCCCTTTTTAATAGTCGAAAGTGATTGGAGGGCAACTAGCACCCCCCCCAGGCCCATCAATCCCCCAGACACATCCAGTCAAAATTTTGAGATAGCCATTTTGTTCAGCGTAATTGATTTCCAGATAGAAAATATGGTTTTGAGAAGGACACTCCCCCAAAACCCTCCGGGTAAGGGTTTTAAGCTATGTCCTTGGGGCATATAAGGTTTTTATAGAAGGCGTTTTCGTAGAAACATCAAAACCGGATCATTCGATTGGAAATTCAAAGGGCTAGTGCCCTTTACAATAGTCAAAAGTGATTAAAGGGTAACTAGCCCCCCCACGCCCATCATTCCCCCAAACAAGTCCAATCAAAATTTTGAGATGGCCATTTTGTTCAGTGTAGTTGATTTCCAGATAGAAAATGTGTTTTTGAGGAGGACACTCCCCCACAACCCTCAGGGCAAGGGTTTTAAGTTATGCCCTGGGGGCATATAAGGTTTTTATAGAAGGCGTTGTCGTAGAATCTTCAAAAAAAGGCTCATTCGATTGGAAATTCAAAGGGACAGTGCCCTTCTTAACAGTCGAAAGTGATTTGAGGGCAACTAACCCCCCTCTCACGCCCACCTTTTCCCCAAACACATCCAATCAAAATTTTGAGATAGCCATTTAATTAAACGTAGTTTTGAATTCTGAAAATTAAGTCTTTGAGAATGACAACTCCCCCACAGCCCTCGGGGCAAGGGTTGTAAGTTGTGCCCTTGGGGCATATAAGGTTTTGTATAGACAACGTTGTCGTAGAAACTTCAGAAAGCGCTCATCTGATTGGAAGGCTGGCTCCCAGCCCCCCCATTGCCCTTCCTGGCTGAAGGGGCATGAAACGGAGATCAGCACCACCGGTTTGGACCTTAAGGGTCTGGTGCCGTCATACTTACTTTTACTTACTTCTTATATTTGATTGGAAATTTAAATGGCTAGTTCCCTTTTTAATAGTCGAAAGTGATTCTAAGGCAACTGACACCCTTTCCACGCCCACCATTTCCCCAAACACTTTTTAATAGTCAACAGAGATCCGAGGGCAGCTATCCCCCCTCCCACGCCTTCACCAATCAAAATTTTGATATAGCCCTTTTGTTCAACGTAGTTGAAAGTTCTGGAAATTATATGTTAGACCAGGACAGTCCCCCCACAGTCTTCAGGGGCAAGGGTAATGATTTATGCCCTGGAGGCGTATATGGTTCTTAGGGAAGGAATGCTCGTATAAACTTCAGAGAGGGTTCATTTGATTGGAAATTGAAAGTTCTAGTTCACTCTTTAAGCGTAAAAAGATATTAGAGGGTTACCAGCTGCCCCCCCCCAAACCCTTTTTTCCCAAATGCATCCAATAAAAAATTTTAAGATAGCTATTTTGCTAAAAATAATTCAAAGATCATATAAAAAAATTCCGGTGTCAACAGCAACCCTCCAGGGCCCGGGGGCAGGCGTTGAAAGTTATGCCCTGGGGGACTGTATGGGTCTTATAAAAGGGATGCTCGTATTAACTTCAAAGAGGGCTCATTTGATTGGAAATTGAAAGTTCTAGTTCACATTTTAAGGGTCCAAAGAGATTGGAGGGCACCTAGCCCCCCTTAATCCACGCCCTTTTTTCCTCAAACCCATCCGATAAGAACTTTGAGATATCTTTTTTTAAATAGTTCAAAGACCTTATAACGAAAACTCAGGGGTCGACACAGCCCCCCCCCAGTGCCCGAGGGCAGGTGTTGTAAGTTATGCCCTGGGGGAATATATGGTTCTTATTGAAGGAATGCTCATAAAAAATTCAGAGATGGCTCATTTGATTCGAAATTTAAAGTTCTAGTTCAGTTTATTAGAGTCAAAAGATATTGGAGGGCAACTACCCCCCCATGCCCCTTTTACCACAAATGCACCCAATACAAATTTTGAGATAGCCATTAAGTTAAAAATTGCTCAAGAGTCAGATAACAAATAGTCAGGTGTTGTCCCAATATTGTTCGTATGAAAGGGATGCTCGTATAAACTTCAGAGAGGGCTCATTTGATTGGATACTCAAAATTCAAGCTCACTTTTTAATAGTCAAAAGAGATCCGAGGGTAGCTAACCGGCCCACGCCTTCTTTTTCTAAACCCATCTGATGAAAATTTTGAGATAGATATTTGTTAAAAATAGTTCAAAGGTCGGATAAGAAAAAAATCCGGGGTTAATAGAACCCCCCTCCCCCCCCCAGGGAACAGGGGAAGCCTTTCTAAGTTATGCCCTAAGGGCATGTATGGTTCTTATGAAAGGGATGCTCGTATAAACTTCATAAAGGGCTCATTTGATTAGAAATTGAAAGTTCTAGTTAACTTTCTCAGAGTCAAAAGAGTTAAACTAGTCCCTCCTCACGCCAATTTTTCCTACAAATTTTGAGATAGCCAGTGTTTTGGAAATTGTTCAAAAATTAGATAACATAAATTCCCCCAGAGCCTGCGGGCGTTTTAAGTGCTGTCCTGGGGGCGTATATAGCTCTTATGAAAGGGATGCTCGTATAAACTTCAGAGGGGGCTCATTTGATTGGAAATTGAAAGCTCTAGTTCAATTTTTGAGAGTCAAAAGATATCCGAGTCAACTAGCCCCTCCCACACGCACCCTTTTTTTCCCCAAGCCCATCTGATAAAATTTTTATAATAGCCATTTCAATAAAAATAGTTCAAAGGTCAGATAAGAAAAATTCCCGTGTCGACGGAACCCGCCAGGGCCCGGAAACAGGCGTTATGAGTAATGCTCTAGGGGCATATATAGTTCTTATGGAAAGGATGATTGTATAAACTTCGGTGAGGGCACATTTGATTGGAAATTGAAAGTTTCTGTTCACTTTTTAAGATTCAAAAGAGATCGGAGGGCACCTAGCCCCCCCCCCCCTTGACACCCTAAATGCATCAGATAAAAATTTTGAGATGGACATTTTGTTAAGAATAGATCAAAGTTCTGATAACAAAAAACTCCGTTGTCGACACAGCTCCCCATTGTAGTTCATATTCTCAGATTGAAAAAAATGATAATATTTGTAATATAGTCCGTTTTCAGTTAAGCGCCAATGACGCAGTAGGCTTTTGGTTTTCATTTACAGTTAGGAAAGGAGGCAGTATCCAAACACTTGTTTGTAGTGAAACTCTATTCGTCTTTAACAACTGTAAAAAGAGCTAATAAATTAAACTGAATATTGGATGTATAATGATATTAATTGCTGAGAGCTCATCAGTTCAAAATGTTACTATAATTTTAATATCTATTTTCAATATTAAGTACAGAAGAATATATTTGTCATAGAATTGGTTTTCAGTAAAGCGCCAATGACGCAGTAGGTTTAGACTTTTAAATTGAGAGAGGGCGGTCATACCTAAACTCTTGTTTTTGGTGATTTTTGTTCATTTCAAGCTTGATATTCATATTCAATTTAAGTTTCACTCGTTTTAAGATTTATGTATTAGTTTACATTAATATGTATTGTATCTTTATTTGCTTTCATTGTTTAGTTAACTTCTGCTCGTTTTAAGTTTCAGTTGTACTTCAATAGGAAAATATTTTTTTCGTCTTAAGCTTGATTTTCATATTCAATCTACGCATTACTCGCTTTAAGATCTATTTATTCATTTATATTACTACTTGTTGTATATTTTTGCTATGATTGTTTATTTAATTTCTGTTCTTTATGGGTTTCATTCTTTAATAGTAATTTCTTGTCGTTTGAGTTTGAACTTTAAAAGGTATTTGTATCTGCTGAGCTTAAGTTTAAAATGGTCTTTACTTTTCTTTGAAAAATTTGTTTTTCGGAAAGTTTTTTTTTAATTAATAATAATAAAAAATTGGAGCCGTCGTAGAAGTTTCCAGAACTTTCAACTACGTTGAAAAAAAAGGCTGGAAAGACGTCGTGAAAGTTCCGAAACTTAAATTGAATATGCAAATCAAGCTGAAAACGAACAAAAGTCACTACAAACAAAAGTTTGGGTATGACCTCCTTCTCTCAATGTAAAAGTCTAAGACCTACTGCGTCATTGGCGCTTTACTGCAAACCAATTTTATGACAAATATATTCTTTTGTACTTAATATTGAAAATAAATATTAAAATTATAGTAACATTTTGAACTGATGAGCTCTCAGCAATTAATATCATTATACATCCAATATTCAGTTTAATTTATTAGCTCTTTTTACAGTTGTTAAAGACGAATATAGTTTCACTACAAACAAGTGTTTGGATACTGCCTCCTTTCCTAACAGTAAAAAATACCAAAGGCCTACTGCGTCATTGGCGCTTAACTGAAAACGAATTATATTGCGAATATTTTCTTTTCCAGTTCTTACAGCATTGAAAATAAAAATAAAATTACAGTGAAATAAATTCTTGAACTGATGGATCTTTCAACAATTAATATCATTATACATCAAATATTCAATTTGATATTGTTTATACTTTCCAAGACTGTTCAAGACGCATATAGTTTTCAGTAAAGCGCCAATGACGCAGCAGGTTTTAGACTTTTACAGTGAGAGAAGGAGGTCATGCCCAAACTCTTGTTTGTAGTGATTTTTATTCGTTTCAAACTTGATTTGCATATTCAATTTAAGTTTCACTCGTTTTAAGATTCATTTATTAATTTACATTAATATCTATTGTATGTTTGTTTGCATTGATTGTTTACCTAATTTCTGTTCGTTTTAAGTTTCATTTATACTTCAATTGGAATTTTTTTTCGTTTTAAGCTTGATTTTCATATTCAATCTAAGCATGACTCGCTTTAAGATCTATTTATTCATTTATATTAGTACTTGTTGTATGTTTTTGCCATAATTACCTATTTAATTTCTGTTCGTTTTGGGTTTCATTTATTCTTTAATAGTAATTTCTGGTCGTTTTGATCTGAATTTTAAAAGGTACTTGTATCTGCTGAGCTTAAGTTTAAAAAGGCCTTTACTTTTCTTTGTAAAACTTATTTTTCGGAAAGTTTTTAAATTTTTTTTTGTTCGTTTTTTATTGCAAAAAATGTTAAGTTCTTAAAAATTCCTTGTTACAAAATCAAACTTTAAAAAAAAATCAAATATTCATCAAAGTATCAAAACTGGTATCAAAGTAACAATATCAAGTGAAAAAATGGGTTTGTGTCAACCTCAGAGTTTTTATTATCTGATATTTCAACTATTTTGTAACAAAATTGCTATCCCAAATATTTTTTATAGGATGGGTTTTGGGAAAAAGGTTGTGTGGGGACTAATTAAGCTTCGGTCTCTTTTAATTCTTTAAAAGTGAACTAGAATTTCTATTTTCAATCAAATGAGCCCTCTCTGAAGTTTGTACGAGTATCCTTTTCATAAGAATCACATACGGCTCCAGGATATAGCTTACAATGGCTGCCCCGGGCCCTGGGGGGATGTGTCAACACCTGGGTTTTTGTTATCTAACCTTTGGACTATTTTGAAATAATGACTTTCTCAAAGTTCTTATTGGATGGGTTTGAGGAAAATAGGACGTGGAGAGAGTGGCTAGTTGCCCTCCGATCTGTTTTGAATCTTAAAAAGTGAATGAGAACTTTCAATTTCCAATCATGTGAGCCCTCCGAAGTTTATACGAGCATACCTTCCATAAGAACCATATATGCCCCCAGAACAATACTTTCAACGTATTTCCCAGGCCTTGGGAGGGGGGGTGTCGACACCAGAGTTTTTCTTATCTTACCTTTGAACTATTTTTAACGAAATGGCCACACGTAAAGGAGTTTTGTTATATGATCTTTGAACTATTATTAACAAAATGGCTACCTCAATTTTTTTTCAGATGTATTTATGGGAAAAGGGCTTGGGGGGGGGCAGTTGCCCTCCGATCATTTTTGACTCTTAAAAAGGGCACTAAAACTCCTGATTTCCAATCGAATGAGCCCCCTTTGAAGCTTATGTGACGACCTCTTCTATATGAAGTGCCTCTGGGAAAAAAATAAATGGAGTGTGGGGGAAGGCTAGCTGCCCTCCAATCACTTTTGACTCTTGAAAACTGAATTAAGACTTTCAATTTCCACTCAAATGATCTATCTAGAAAGTTTTTTACGAGGATCCTGTCCATGACCACAATATCTAACACCAGGGCATAGCTAATAGCATCTACCCCCCGGGATCTGGGGGGTCCAGTTAACACTGAAGTTTTTGTTGTAAGGGTTTTTATCTATTTTAAACTACACGCCTCACTCAGCAATTTTATCTGATGCATTTAGGGAGTCGAGGAGGGGGAGGGGCTAGTGGCCCTCTGATCTCTTTTGACTCTTAAAAATTGAACAAGAACTTTCAAGCCGTTTCCAAAGTTTATACGAGTATCTCGATCATCAGAATTATAGAGAGTCCTTATATATTGTTCGCAATATCCGCCTTCAGTTCATAGGGGGTTGCTTCAATACAGGTATTTTTCTTATCGATCTTGTAAGCTATTTTTAAGGTAATGGCTATTATAAAAATTTTATCGGAGAGTCTTGGTAAAAAAGGGCGCGTGGGGGGGGGGGGCTAAGTGCTCTCGAATATCTTTTGACTCTTAAAAATTGAACTAGAATTTTCAATTTCCAATCAAATGAGCCCCCTCTGAAGTTTATATGGGCATCCCTTTCATAAGAACCATATACGCCCCCAGGACAACACTTACAACGCCTATCCTCCGGGCCCTGGGGGGAGTTTTTGTTATCTAATTTTTGAACAATTTCTAAAAAACTGGCTATCTAAAAATTTGTAGCGGATGGGTTTGGGGAAAAAAGGGCGAAGGGGGGCTAGTTGCCCTTAACTCTTAAAAACCCAACTATAACTTTTAATTTCCAATCAAATGAGCCCCCTATGAAGTTTATACGAGCCTCCCTTTCATAAGAACCATACATGCCCTTAGAGCATAACTTGCAACGCCTACCCCCGGGCCCTGGGGGCCTTTGTCGACACCGGAGTTTTTGTTATCAGAACTTTGAACTATTTTTAACAAAATGTCTATCTCAAATTTTTTTTCTGATGCATTTAGGGCGTGGAGGGAGGGAGAGGCTAGTTGCCCTCTGATCTCTTTTGACTCTTAAAAAGTGAACAAAAACTTTCAATTTCCAATCAAATTAGCACTCTCCGAAGTTTATACAAGCACTACTCATAACGCCTGCCTCCGGGCCCTGGCGGGTTCCGTCGACACAGGAATTTTTCTTATATGACCTTTGAACTATTTGTAATGAAATGGCTATAATAAAAATTTTATCGGATGGACTTGGGGAAAAGGGTGTGTGGGGAGGGGGCTAGTTGCCCTCGGAATATCTTTCGACTATTAAAAATTGAACTACAACTTTCAATTTCCAAATCAAATGAGCCCCCTCTCTTGACTTTATGCGAGCATCCCTTTCACAAGAACCATATACGCCCCCAGGACAACACTTACAACACCTATCCCCCGGGTCCTGGGGGAATTCTTGTTATCTAATTTTTGAGCAATTTCCAACAAACTAGCTATCTCAGAATTTTTAGCAGATGGGGTTGGGGAAAAAGAACGTGGGGGAAGGGCTAGTTACCCTTAACTCTTAAAAAGTGAACTAGAACTTTCAATTTCCAATCAAATGTGCCCTCTATGAAGTTTATGCGAGCATCCCTTTCATAAGAACCATACATTCCCTAAAGGCATAACTTAGAACGCCTTTCCCTGGGCCCTGGGGGGTTGTATTGACACCGGATTTGTTCTTGTCCGACCTTCGAACTATTTTTACAAAATGTCTATCTCAAAATTTTCATCAGATGGGTTTGGAAAAAGAAGGCGTTTGGGGGGGGGGGGGGGGCTAGCTGCCCTCGGATCTTTTTTTACTATTAAAAAAACGAGCTCGAACTTCCAAAAAACTTACAACGCCTGCCCCCGGGCCCTGGGGGGTTGTGACGACACCTGAGTTTTTGTTATCTGACTTTTGAGCAATTTTTGACTTAATGGCTATCTCACAATTTTTATTGGATGCATTTGGGAAAAAAGGGGCGTGGGGGGCTAGTTGCCCTCCAATCTCTTTTGACTCTAAAAAACTGAACTACAACATTCAATTTCCAATCAAATGAGCCATCTCTGAAGTTTTTACGAGCATCCCTTTAATAAGAACCATATATTCCCCATATATAACAGGGCATAAGTTACAACACCTACCCCCGGGCCCTGGGGGGCTTTCGTTAATTGATCTTTGAACTATTAAAAAAAAACTATCTCAAAGTTCTTATCGGGTGGGTTTGAGGAGAAAAAAGGGCGTGGAGGGGGGGGGGGCAGGTGCCGTTCAATCTCTTTGACTCTTAAAAAGTGAAGTAAAACTTTCAATTTCAAATCAAATGAGCCTTCTTTGAAGCTTATACGAGCATACCTTCCATAAGAACCATATATACTCCCAGGGCATAACTTAAAACACCTGCCCCTGGGCCCTGGGGCACAAGCCACTCCAATTCCAATTGAATGAGCCGTTTTCGAGGTTCCGACGACTGCTTCTTCGATACAAAGTGCCCTGCTCTAAAGGAAAAAAAAAAATAAATTGTGCCAACATCGTTCTTGTATGGCCCCCGGGCATAACTTAAAATCCTTACCCTGAGGGTTGTGGGGGAGTGTCCTCCTCAAAAACATATTTTCTATCTGAAAATCAACTACGCTGAACAAAATGGATATCTCAAAATTTTGATTGGGTGTGTTTGGGGGAATTATGGGCATGAGGGGGGGGGGGCTAGTTGCCCTCTAATTACTTTTGACCCTCAAAAAGGGCACTAGAACTCTCAATCTCCATTCGAATGAGCCCCTTTGAATTCTGTACGACGATCTCTTCCATATGAAGTGCCTCTGGAATAAACAATAATAAAACATTGGAGCCGCATGGCCTTTACTATAGGCAACGCTATAGCGTTGCGTATGATGAAACATCACAAGATGATAAAGAAGAGTCTGTATGTATGCACGGTTGATATAACTAAGGCTTTTGACTCTTATTTCCAATCACAATCATTAGTTGCTTTGTTAAATAGTGGAACTAGCAGCTTTATTCGCATGTGCCTTTTGAATTGGTACCAGAATTCAATAGTCCGGGTTCGTTCTCGTGATAGTGTGACAAATCCCATTCCTGTAAAGCGTGGGGTAAAGCAGGGCTCAGTTTTAAGTCCATTAATATTCAACGCCGCACTTAGAACTGCGACGAGAAGTGTCCCACCCTATATTATTGATAGTCATATTGATATTAGTCCCCTTTCGTATGCAGATGACATACTTCTTCTCGCTGAAAGCCTGTCATCAATGGAAAGGGCTTTTGAGGCTCTTCAGGCTAGTTTGTCTAGCTATTGAATCGTCAAAGACTGAGTTTATGATAGCAAACCCCAATGAAAAGACACAATCAGAGTCCCTTAAAGTAGGCTCGATCATTCTCCCTAAGTGTGATTCACTCAAGTATTTAGGTGCTCCTTTTGGGTCATCGAAGTAATAGGGCAATTTGACAAGTATACATTAAGAAAGCTCTACAACTCTATGTTTGCATCGCACCTGTTTTTTCTGACTCCATTATGGAAACTTTTTCGTCAACAGAAAATAAACAAATTACGGTTCAATTTTACCGGTATGCTAAATGCTTTATTGGTATCCCTCTATGGTTCCTTAACTCATACATTACTAAAAAATACCATGTCTTTGATATATGTGAGAAGATTGAAGAATTATCGGTTCGATTTGAAGACCGTTGTAAGAAAATATCAGACTTTCCGCTTAACCATCTTCCGCATACGTTGGAATAGACATTTAGTCCCCGGTCTGAACAGTGTTTTATGTTTTAGTTGTTTTTCTTGTTAGTGGTGGTTGTCACTTTGTTGTACAGTTAATGATTTGTTATGTTTCGTTCTTTTCTCTTTATTACTCCTCTAGTGCATTATTGTTTTAGTGTAGCGAAAGAGGGTAACAAAAATAGTAAGGAAAAGAAAGTTCCAAGATTGCTGAGTTGTCAACGTCACCTTGACGATACTAGTGATCAATAGCAAAAAGCCTCTAATGTCACATCTCGTTGTTTTTTAATGTATATTTTATGAGCCATAGGATTCATTCTATGAGTCATACGATTTATTCGCCATTTGAAGACCGAAGTAAGAAAATATCCAACTTTCCGTTTAACCATTTATTATATACGGTTGGGTAGATCGATAGGTCCTGTATTTTAGTTTTGATTTAAGTTTCCATTTGTTTGTTTTTTCGTTAGACATGTTGGTTACTGTAGTGTATAATCGTTAACTATTTGTGTGTTTTTTTTTCTCTTTGTTTGTACTCCTCTAGTGCATTTTTGTAATGTATTGAAAGAGGGCAAAAATAAATAATTATTGTTATACCTATTCATGCATTAATCACTCAGAAGAACAAATATTTTGGGAGGAGAGTGGTCTGGCAGCTTTAACATGAATTTTTGTTTTATGAATGCAGAAGGAACTATTTAAGGCACTTCTAAGGTTTAAGGTTCAGCTCACTTCAAACCTGGGTTGGCTAACCTTTTCTGATCACCTGAGTTTACTCACGAAAATGCAAATTCAAGCTTACGCTCAACCTTTTGCCTCTCTGGATTGTTTGTTCCTTGTTATTCAAGATCATCCTTCACTTTGTTTCTTTTTCTGTTATCCAGACTCTTCGACCTTTCGCCGCCAGATTGCAGCGCAAAAGTTCACTGACCTTTATCCACTAGACAATAGTGCAGAGGCAAGCGCTCGGTAAAATGAAAACAACAGAAAACAGGTAAAAGAAAAACAGATGACCTGTTTCTGTTCTGTTTTTTTTTTTTTAAATAGAAACAGAAACAGTTTAGACAAAAACAGAAATAAAAACAGAAACAGTGCCGAGCCTTAATCTAAGTCCAGAACAGTTTTACTCCCCCATTTGATTCCATGATCTTCCACTGCCTTTGCTGTGCTTCCTTAGACAAAGTCGGTTCGTATAAACGGAGATAGAACGCAACCCTGTTTAACTACTCATTTAATACAAAATCATCTACTAACCTAATTCCCTACCTTCACCGCAGCAATGTTATCCTCGTAAATAGCACAAACCATTTTAATGTGTATAAGGAAAAAACCTTCACTAAAGCTCTTCTATCAGCTGAATCAAACACTTGCTCATATATGTAAAACTGAGGACTAAAGCGGTTTGATGACTCGGGCACATCTCAATTATAAATCTAAGAGTGGAAATTTGGTCGACACATCCTTTATCCTTCGTAAAACCACTGTTCTTCTCTTAAAACCACACTTATCTACAGCATGTCTAAATCTAAAAAGTACGACCATATTAAGTAATTCGCAACCTACAGAAACCAAGCTAATGCCTCTATAATTACCACACTCACTCTTATCACCTTTCTTACAGAGGGGTTTAATTAGAGTTTTTTCCAAAATCGCTAGGTTCTTCCCCTTGTTCAAGAATCATATTCATAATCTTCAATAACTTATGTCTGACCTCATAACCACCATATTTAAGAAACTCACTTGCCACACTATCAGCATCTGGGGCCTTATTAATTTGTAATCCTTTTAGTACTGTCACCAATTCTTCCTCAAAAAACTTTAAAAACGTCTTAAAATGTTCTACTCATCTCTCTTAACTCTTTCCTTACCACTAATTGTCGCCCCGTTCTTATATTTAACTGGGACAGGCCCTGATTTACTATTGCCTCTCAATTTATTACAATGGCAGTACAATATATTATTATTATGCCATCTGACTTTATCTCCAGATCTTCGGCAATTTTATCACTCTGTTGTAAAACTGACTAATATCATGAGTCTGAAATTTATCCTAATAAAACAAATTAAAAGACGAACAATGTGAGTTGCATAGTTTGGAAAAGTTTCAAGTTTCGAGAGCTTACGGATGTGTGTTTGAGACACAAATTTTGAAATAGCCACTTCCCTGATTAAAACAGGAAGTGTGGCCACGGCATAAAACAGATATACCCCGTTTTTAAGATAGGTGGGTCTGCTTCTGCTTCTTAATCTTAGAGTTTTTTCATCAATAGTTGGAATTTGGATTATTTTGGTATAGTAAGAGAGAGAGAGAGAGATTTATTCTAAACAAACAAACAATTTAACATAAGTTTAGCGGCCATATTATTTTATGTACTGATTACTTATAGCTACTTTTACCTATAACCTTTTGAGTCAAATCCTGCACCGTTTGTATGCTTAGGACAAATAAATGTAATCAATATTTAACCTACTTCTTCCTCTCAAAAACTCAACAAGGTTACGTCTCCTTCTAATTAGTTTAGGCAGCTTCGATACCAATACGCTATCTATAGTTATTAACAGTTTATTAACTTCATAAACTTTGGTGACAATAGAGATCACGCATCTCACAGAACAACCTTACTTTACAACATCTGGTGGCAAACGGAAAATCAAGTCGAGAGGGCAAGATAGGTTCTTAAATTAAAATCGAGGATGACTTTGTCAGAGGGGGAAATCAAAATAACTTCCCTTACAGCGGTACTCTAAATAGCAAAAATCAGACCAGAATATGTTGGAGTTACGGATGAGGATAAATTTATCGACAAATTTTCAATGAATTGACGGAAACATTTGTCTTTAAAACAATGGAAAGACGCTTAGCATCCAGATTAAGGGGATTTAGAAAACATTTATTAAGAAAGATTAAGAAAACATTTTGATTAAATAAGAGATATGTGAGCAAATAATATTTAATCGAATCTTTCAAAATTAGATTTAAAGAAACAAGTCAATCAGAAAGACTTAAAACTGAGGTGGTTACTTTTAATAATTCAACGAGTATTCGTGAATACGCAAAAAGGATTTGCCGGTCAGTACGCTTGCAACTGGGCAGAATTGGAGCCAATGAAATCCTACAAAAAGTACAATTACATGCATTTACGCAAGGGCTACCAAAAAAAACTTCTCAGGGTAATACTATCGCAAAAATCTCGAGAAAATAGCTGGTATCTCAATGGATTACTTCGGTAGAAATGGAAATCCGAATTGACAAAGCGATGAAACAGTTTGATCAGATATTCATAAATATCAATAGAAACCATGATAATGTTAACAGTAGAAGAGAGAAAGCGTGTAAGATTTGAGGAGGCAGCTCATAAAGCTATGAGGCATGAAGAGAGGCCAGATCCATGTTCCACGGAATTTGACGACCCGTCCCATTAATGGCTTGGAACACCAAGTGGTATGAACATCCAGCACCACCTTCTGCAGAGAATAATAGGGGCAAACAGCGTTAGGTCAAAAATATATAGAAACAGCTATAGACAACGGGGGGACAACATGTTACCAATCAAAATAGACCATGTAGAAGAAGATTCAGCTATTATTGCTGTGGCAACCCTGTTGTTGTAGCCAGTGAGGATTGCCAGAGCTGTATCTAACTTAAGACCCCTATATAGATAAGAATGTTGCGATTCAGAAAAATTTAGTGAATTACTTATTTTATGGTGTTTTAAGATCGAGGATTTTCAAAATTTACCCTGTCTAATTGACACAGGTACTTCTACCTCTTTAATTAGAAAAGAATTTTCAGAAAGATTCCTAGTAAAGTATAGAATCGAATTAGTACATGTTGAGATGCTCGGACCTCTGTTACAGTTCATAAGCTTGCAACTTTAGGAGAATGTACATTAATATTTAGCATAGAAGACACGGAAGTTCCTATTAGAACAAAAGTATGTAAGCAGCTACCTTTCCCGTGCGTTCTAGGAGTAGACGCGATAAGCAAATATAGAATTATGTGGAATCCAATAGCGAAAAATACTCCAAAGCCAGGCCCAACTCAAATACTAGACAGATTTGTGCGGCATCCTAAAATAACAACGAAACTCTTGAATATAGTTTACAATTAAATGGCAAGATAACCCTGGAAGAAGGAGACACAGTTCAAGTTTTAGCTATCGCCGATACTAGAGATAGTAAATTTAAAGCAATCGATGCCAGAATAGGAGGGCACACCCTAAAAGACTACCCTTCAGTTTTCATAGAAATCCAGATAATAAAGCTTGATAAAGGAGTGTTATATCTGAAATTATCCAAATTAAGCAATGAAAAAGTAAAGTTAATAAAGGGACCTTAGGAAGGTCAGAAAAGATCCAAATACAGATATAAAATCCTTAAACATTCCGAAATTGAGCATAAATCTGACCAGTCAAAAGGAACTTGTAATGATGCCGCAAAAACAAGAATACTATGGAATGACAAAGACTGAATTTTTAAAGCATTTGACTCAGCCCGTTTTCCATAAAAAATTAAAACCGAAGTGGAAAATATTTTATTGGAATATAAATGGACTTTTGCAAGACATAAAGCACATTACGGGTTGACACACCTGATTACACACAATATACCTACCGAAAGGCCACAGCTGAAGATTAAGGCTCTTACCTTTCGATAGGTACCTTTAGACTTTTAGAAATTTTTATATATTTTGAGTCAGCAAAAATCCAATTCTTTTCATGTATTAATTCTTATCAAAATTCCTTTTTTAGCGTCAGATTACTATTAACCCGAGTCGCTCCTTACCAACGTTACTATGAACTGTTTGAATTTATCCCGTCCCAATGGTTTAATAGCTTTTTCACGTTTCGCAAAGATATCTGCGTATATTGGTTGATTTTGTTGTTTTATATTGTTTATATTTCTGAGTCTTGTTTTGTTTTTAAATTTAACACCCATTTACAGGTAGAATGAAGAGAAGCCCCCCCCCCCTAAAAATTGGCTGCTCTAATCAATAGGAGAAAACATTTTTGGTACCCTTTAGGATGTAAATAAGGGAAGTGCCATGCTAATTCTAAGATTCTATGAAAATAAATAAAATAACAAATACATCGAAATTTTAGAGGTACAAATTCCACCACAACCCCCCTTACCAGAGGGGCAAATCTTTGAAACATAAAATATTCGGGGCTGGTACAATTCAAGCAGACAGTGGAGACAAATTGTGAACGATTTTTTTTTGTTCTTGATATGTTTTTTTCCATTTCAGTTCTTCACCGCATCTTCTAAAGACATAACTAAAGAACCCATTCACCTCAACTAACGGTGCAATGATAGCTTCTAAATTAATTTTAAAATAAGAACGACAAGGAATTAAAGAAAAAGACAATTTTCAATGTGATAAGATTGATATATGATATATATCAATATATAATAGATGATATATACAAGCACACAAACAATAATTAAGCAAACTTTCGTCAAAGCACCAAACAGTACGGTTAACGTTTTTAGAGTAAGGTTAAACATAAAAAAATGAAATGACAGTTTGGGTTGATGAAATCAAATAGCTGTTCCTCTTTCAAGATTTTGCTTGATCTCCTTTGTGTAGTTACCATAAAATCTTTCCAACTTTTTGTTGAATCTTGCATTTCTTTCATTGATGTAATCGATATCTGCATCTTCATCATGTTTGCGTCGACGGCTAAACTTCTCCCTTTTTTCTACCCTGGAAAAAGAAATACGCTTGCTGAGACAAAACAGAAGGTTGTCGCGACCTAACAAGGGAAAGTGCTACAAGTGAAAGACTAATCATTTTGAGTTGGCGTGCCACTTTTTGGACAGTAAATTTTCTAACTTAGTGCCGGGGCCAAGGACCTGAACTATTTTAGATAAATGTCGTTCTATTTTTTCATAATCCCCCCTTTTTTCTTTAGCTTTCGTTCCACTTTTTCGTTACAAACCTTTTTAGGCCTTAAGCTGATTAGCTAAGGCTCAAAGAAACAACCCATGCGGTATGAATCATCAGTTAGGCTAGACAGATTTGCGTCTTTTTATATAAAAGGGAAGTTCATAGATTCTCTTAAAGAGAATTTTTGGCCATCCACGATTGGTAAGAGCGCCTTAGAAGGGAGGTACTTGTATATGTGTCAAGAGAGGATTTTTATTATTTATGTTTTTAATACTGCTTTTGTGCTTGAAGTTAATAGTAAGATTTTCTCTGCTTATATTTCCTGCCTGTTTTTTTTTCTAATACAGCCCAGGGTATTAGAGTGATGAGATTTATAGCTGATACATTTCTCTGGGAGTATTAACCTCCTAAGTTGAGTCTGGTATACCTTGTGGAAGAAGGTACCCAGAAATAGAGCATTATAGAATAAAGGAGTTTGCCTACAGGTGCAATTTATCCGTTTGGTTATAACGCAGCGGATACGCCTCTTAAAATAAGCTCTAAGTGTGAACGCCCGAGGTGGCTACTGAGTGTATGAAATCGAGGCAGTATTAGCTCAGAGCGATTTTAAGTGTGATTTTTCTCCAGAACGGGTATTCTACGCTGTACAAGCAGTCTCCGTTCGTAGTTTCTACAGGTGTTTTCATTAGAACTGAAGTGTACGCCTCAGTAATACTACTTCCACTGCCCAAAGTCTATAACGCTTAGCTTCACAAACTTTGTCCCTACCTTATAAAATTAAGGGAATTGACAGGTAGCAGGTGCTATTTAAGGCTAATTTAAGGAATACCTTTGGAATAAAAGAAATACGTTCAAAAATTGGAAGATTCTTTTGTAGTTGTTGAGTTTATTGTTACGAAAGAAGACGCAAAAGTCTTTTTCATTTGAATGTACTAACGGCATTACTGAGTAAATCGACAGGAAGGGAATATAATGTACCCAGAATAATTTTTAGGCAAAAAAAAGGTTTTTTTGAACTTTTACAAATTTAGCTCAACCGCAGTAGGGGTGCCCCATGACGAGAAGGCAGCCTCCAAAACGACTAGGCAGATGTTGCATTTGGGTAGTTATTGTAGAATGCCCCAAAGATAAGCCTGTTAAGCGTCAAATGCTTAAATTTAAAGATTTTCTATATATTAAAGTTCTTTAATTTGTTAGCATAGAAGGTAAAGAAACACAATTATCAATTTTTGAAAATAAAGAATTTAGTGTCACTGAGAGGAGAGGAGGTGGGACGACAAAAAGGAACACCTTGTACCTCAGTCACGAGTTTTTTGTTTTGTTATTTTTTTTACCTAAGACGATGGAACAATCTGAAACAGTTTCTAATTGTGTTTCGGTATGACTCCACTTCTATTACTATTAAATATTCCCAATTTTTCTTTGATTTTGGCTTTGCATGGCAGCGATAGCGCTTTGCGTTTTGATTATGTTCTTTTGTAAAGTGTATGCCGTTCTTTTGTAAAGTGTATGCCTAAGGAATACCCCAAGTGTATTCCTTAGGAAAAGCCTCTAGTTTGTAGCTCTCGCGATTGGTTCATATGGTCACAGATCTTTACGTTATTTGCTGTTCATGAATAAAGAATTCTACTTCTAAAATCTCATAGCTATCCCATGAAAGACTGAAACAAAAACTAGAACGACTACGTTTTTATTCCCGAATTATTACATTCCCTGGGATACTCAGTGCAATTGTATTAAGGGGAATCCCTTCGGCTCATCTCCTCCAAAATCTATTGATTTTACGATTTTTCAACAGCTTCTAATAAGTTTTCAGAAAAATTAACTTTGAAGGAGGGATTCTTCTGTAAGCTAATTGTGTTCTATAATATAATTGAAATTAAACGTCAAACCCATGTTTCTTTCAAAAACAAAATTGGCTAAAGATCACTTTCCCTCAAAATAAACAAGCACGCGGCAGAAATGAAAAATGGAAAACTCCTCTGTAATGGATGATTTCAATTTTGAAATTCGAGGTCAGTGTAATCTAAAAATCTTAGATAACAGAATATTTCGCCTCTTGTGCTACAGCAAACAGGAAAAAACTGTAAACTGGCACAGAAACGGAATAAAATTGACTTTCATAGCGTGTACAACAGCACACATTATAAAGAGTAAAGTACCTCCATACTAACGTCTTTTAAGTCTTATTGCATACAACTAATGATATAGATAAATTTGAATGAAAACTCACTGGCATTAATCATGGGATATAGACCCATTTCCTGCTTAAAAAGAGATTTCTGGGCACCAAACTCGGTTTTGCGCTTTTTGGTACTGTAATAGCACAAAAACAAGACATGAGATTTGACTCTGTGAATAGCCATTGTGATAAGAATACTCAAGGGTTTTTTAATAATATCGAAAGTTCAATAATTAAGAAACCAATACTTAGAAATCAGGCCACAGGAATCTAGACCAATCAGAAAAAATTCAAAAGAAGAATTTTACATAGTTTTTAGCAACTTAACCTGAATTTTGAAAAAGAAACTATGAATACGCGCAGAGGCTTCATGACATTTATACATAATCTACAGAAATGGCCTCTACATCTACAGAAAATGGCCTCATAATCTACATAATGGCCTCTACAGAAATTATACAATTCTACATCACTAAGAGTAAACATAAAGGTATGTTCTTCATTTCAGAAAAAAGGCGCTTAAAACGTAGGGTGTAAAATGAAAAAACCTCATAAAACTCCATTGCAAGAAAAAACGAATTAAAATCAGCCGTCCAAAATTCAGGACTTTGAAACATTATAAAAGCACTAGGGTTAATGACAGAGGATAAGCATCAAATTTTTTGAAAACTTTTATAAATCTGTCTTACCAACTGTGCTCAGAAGTAAAATAAAAACACACCGAGATAAAAAGAATGTCAGAGAAGCTTTGAAAAATGTCAGAACAAAACCACACAGAAATTAAGGTATTAAAGAATATAAAGATGAAAAAAGAAAAGCCTCTCAAAAATCCCTAGCAGGATGAAAAGAAGAAAATTTAGTGGTCAAAGCTTTTGAATTTTGAAATATTATGGAAGTAAGAGGCATAGGCTTTATGATCCAAGGCAAACGTAAAAACTTGATAAGAATCTTCCCTCTGTAGAAATTTCACAACTTTATATTACCAATAATGTTCATAAGTAGACTAATAATACACATATTTTTAAATGATGGATAAAATTTTATTTAAAACACTAAAAAGTAAACTGAAGATACCCGAATGATGAGTTCCCCCATGCGTTGCTAACAAGTCATTATCCTTTGGCCAGAATCGTAGATCGAACAATTGCTTCACTATTTCAAACACACAAAAGGACTTTATAGTAAGTTTTACTAAAATTGACTTAGGCCACGGGCAATTCATGTTTACAAAAAAAGATCCTTTAGTTATGTTTGAATCTCATATTCTAGAATTTAAACCTAGTTTGATTGGATTTGTGTACAGTTTCTAGTCAACGCAAGATGTTTTATTAGAATTCTTCCAAAGCAAGAATTACGGTTTTTCAGATGTAAGTTCTTTTAATTTTTTCGTTTTGCATAGCTTTATGTCTTCCTGTATTATTATTTTATTGTATCTTTTAGACATTTAGCGTTTCGTTTTTCTTCATTTTCCTGTTGATAAGGGCTTCTGTACATTGAGCTAAAATATTCGGGAATTATTTAATTTGTTTCCACTCTCGAAAAGTTTTACTCATTATTTATAAATACAACTGTCTTCAAATAATTTCAAGATGGAAAGACAGTATGGCCTACAAAAGTACATAGACTATCCAATGAGCACAAAAAAACAACACTTACTGTTTTTCTAGATCTTCCACCATTCTGTCGATTGCTTCTGGCGTATCTTTATGCAGCCCTTGCACAACGGTGCTCGAATTAGCATAAAAAGAATCACCCAGTTTTTCTCTCTGTCGTTCGTAGGCCTCCATATCTGGTTTTATTTGCTTCGTAAGACGGTCATATTGTCTAAAAAGGAAGAAAAACTTTAGCAAAATTTGGTAGAAATTGAGCTATTTCAATGGAAAATCAGGCAATATCTCCGTCCCACAGAACAAGTAAAAGCAACTTGAAAAAACAGCTATTCCAAGATTCTGAATATACGGTCCGAGCCGTAGAAGGAGTATTAAAGAATTTTTCGCTGGGAAAGGGGGAAATGGAATACAAATACAAAAAAGAAGCATCAACGATTCAAAAAAGGATTAGTTCCGTAACTTTCAAACTTTTCTTTCCATCCGACTAATCTAAGGGGGGGGGTATACCCATCCTACTTAGTGTGCCTGTATCCTTGAAGAAGAAACAGATAATATAAAAAAAAGATAGGAAACCAATAAGACATATTATTTCAACAACAAAAAAGAAGCCATAGATATACACAGAAGAGCCATAGAAGCCATAGGGCCACCTCCAGCATCCACTTTTGACCGTAGATTAAATATACATATCGTCTCTGTCATATCTAAAAGTCATATCAGACATTTTTTATTCTTCTAAAGCAATGGTCAAAAATCACTTGATAAGCGGCTTTAAAAAAAGGGGGGGCAGCAGGGCAATATATCCCACTTTCCCATGATCTACATAGGCCTAATCACCCTCCCTTTGAGAACAGGTTAGAAACAGTTTTGACAATTATATCCAGAGTGAGGAAGTGTCAGCGTCAGACACAAATAATAGATGTGAAAGCGACGATATAACTAGCAAATAATAAAAAAAAAAGAACACCAGTAGCTCAGATCATGTGAAGTATGTTCAACGCCAGCTACCTAGTGGACATATCGGTATAAGAGGCGAAAGCACTATGTCTGTTGGTTCTTATACATCATGATTTTAAGAAGAAGCAATAATTTTCATTGGTGCTGAAAAACAACATGGAAAGTAGCTTCCAGTTGAATGTTTGACAGCCAATTTTCAGTTTACCGTCAGGAAAACATCAAGGAGAAGCGTTGTTTATCTTAAAAGCAAGGTAGGATATAAACGATGATTAAACAAATACTTTGCAGAAGATAGCACTTCAAAAATAAGAAGCTATATTTGTTTGCTGGTGATAACAATGAAAACTAATAACGTTTGTTCTAGGGGGACATTGACCACCCTTCTCTCGCCCCCCCCTAAGAATCAGATTATATTTTAACGTTTGGCTATATACTGAAATTTGTTTACTGATACGATTTAGAAGATACAGCTTAATAAATAATTAGACAGTAATGCATGTTTGAGATGTAATCAAATCGTACTAACCACCTTTAAAATTAATAAAAAAAAGCCTTTTCCGCAAAAGAAGAATTTTGAAAGAAAAGTGAAGAGCTAGGGTGAATCAGGGAATGTCCGACAGTGGTGTAAGTCCGACACCGACCTTCAATTTGTCTATGGTCCATTGTATCTGTGGGAGGCTTTCATATTTTCTTCCATATTAGTAGCAGTAGGCAACAGTGCCATCAACTTCCGGCAGAGTTAGCACGCCTTCTGTTCAGAAGGTTTTGAAGTTTTTTGGACGGCGTTTTTTTAGGAACACAGGTAACTGACTTTACTGTAACTTATGCAGTTTATAAAGTAAGAGAGACAGAAATTTTTTTTTCATTTCTTAGAAAATAGAAGACCAGGAGCATCTTCCTGATTTTTTAAAACAAGCTAATGTTATTAGTTGGAGAGATAAGAGGGGTGTCGGTCTTACCCCCGAAAAAGCTCATCTGGGGAAAGTGGGACATGTCGGACTTTCTGTTCTAAGAAATGGTAGAACAGATTCTAAGCTTTAGTTAATAAGGGTTGAAGCCAGAAGCCATCCTTAGATGACTCTACTAACTTAGTGGAATTGCAGTGTTGTGTTGATCATTCATGTATTGCAGTTCTGTGCCTGCTTTCGTTTATCTTTGTCCCTTTTCATTGTTTTTCCGTCTTAACCTTTACTTGTGACCCGCCGTGCAAAAAGTGGGGTAGCAAAGTAGAAATGCTATTTGGCAGGTATCAAATTTGTTGGCAGATTTTGTCTGAAAATACCATTTTTACACACAAAAATAAATTTCGATGAAAGAAAAGCTGTCAAAATACAGGTTGTGCTCTACTTTGTAAAAAGTGAGATAGCATATCGGAAATGATACTTGGCAGCTTGCATGGCATAGGAAATTTTGCTGTCAAATTTTGTCTGGAAATGCCTGTTCCTCCTCTATCCCCGAGTTTTTGGGAATTTCCCCCAAAATCTGTCTTCTCATAAACATTGTTGAAATCGGTTCCCCAAAAATCCCTTTTCGTTTAGGGTTGCCACCCCTAGTGATTTATCACTGATGACAATCCACCCTTAGTAACTATTACTTTCACTTATCTTGACATAATTTTTTCACTATTTTCAAAAGTTTAAGTCTCAATCATTTACTGAACGTCAAAACCAGACATAGATCATTGAATTACTGACCTTTCTTCCTATGCTAGTAAAAGTATACTGACCTTTTTATAATTGTAGTATAGTGAT
Source organism: Artemia sp. Qi Xiang Cuo (assembly GCF_049724085.1). NCBI lineage: Eukaryota > Metazoa > Arthropoda > Branchiopoda > Anostraca > Artemiidae > Artemia > Artemia sp. Qi Xiang Cuo. Next base: position 66,413,828 of record NC_142794.1, read on the forward strand.
CAATGAGTATCAAGCATGCAATGGGGTATGCATTATTTTTATAATACCAATATCATTGGAGTGTACAATTTCATCCATAAAGTAATAGCAATAAACTATATACAGCATCCTTCAGACTTTGAATACTGTACTCCACTTGTAGTATTAGAGTAAATATGATACAGTATTTTAATATGATTAAACATGATTCAGAAAACTGTTGATATTTCTAACTGCAAGCTATACTAAGTTTAATTTGTTACTTTTCTGCAAATTTTACCTCTAGAAATACTTTTTGCTCAAAGAAAAGCTGAAAAAACACAGATTGTGTTGCTAAAATGTTGGCAGCTTTTGAAATTCTGCTACTGGCAGCTTTGGAACTTTTTGCACACCTGCTAGTGACAGGTTTTCGAATAAATTCATCAATTCATTCATAATTCCACTTCAAATAAATTCATCCATTCATTCATAATTCCTTTGTCTTTTCTAGATGCCTAGAAATTATGTTCCGAAAACACAACGCGGGGTTGGAGGAACATATGATGCAACTCAGCTACAAAACGCACTAGCAGAGATATCTTCAAAGAGACTGCCTATGCTACAGACTTCCAGAGTTTTTCAGATACCGCGCACTACCTTGCATGACCATCTTATGAAGAAGAAACAAGTCAAAAAGCCAGTTTTTGGTGGAGGGAGGAGCCAAGAAATTCCTGCTGAAATAGAAAAGGATATGGCTCAGGGTCTCCGAATACTTGAAAAGTGGGGCATAAGTCTCAGTAAGCAGGAATTTCTTGACCAAGTCCAAGACTATCTCATCAAGAATAAGTTCAAACAAGATTTAAGGACAACCGCCCTGGTCATGACTTGTGGATGGGGTTCAAGTGCCGATACAAAATTCCACTAAAGAAACCAGAAAGGTTAGAAAACGAAAGACTTTTGCAGCAATCTGACCCCTTCATAATGTATGGTTTTTAGGGGTTTTTGCATGAAACTGCCACGGCGATGGATATTCTTGACAAACCCCAGTGCTGGTTCAATTTGGACGAGACATCTTTCTGCAGGGATCCTGGGAACACGAAAGTTGATGGAGCCAAAGGCTCACCAGCCACTCGTAGAACAAGTAGTAATGGACGTGAAAATACAACTGTCTTAGCTTCTATCAGTGAAAACGGAGAAAAACTCCCACCTCTAATAGTTTTACCTGCAAAAAATACATGGACCTCATGGATACCTATAGATAGAGCTTGCCCTGATGAATCTTACTCATCTACCAAGAAAGGGTGGATGAAGTCTGATCTCTTTATGAACTGGTTTGAATTCCAATTTCCTCCTCATGTAAAGGAAATTGGAGGGCTCCCGCCCCCCCCCTGGCTGAAAGATGCTGCCTTATTTTTATATTTTTGTTCTGATTTCTATTATATAGCATTAAAAGTGCCAATTAGATGAGGTTTACCCCCCCCTAGAATTCAGCTTATGGGCGCCCATGAACTGGCAGGCACATCTAAAGTCATAGCCAGTGTCAACACTGAACTAGAAAAAATTACCTTTTATGTTACCTTTAGTCCAAGGAAGTTGTTTGACAACCAATCAAAAACTTTTGAAGAGATTCTTCTTGACTCAATCAAGCAGCCCAACCTACCCTAAATTTCAGGAATAGAAAAACGGAAGAAAATTGCAAGAGAGGCAGAAGTGATAACATCAAAAGAACATCTAGAGGTGCTTGAGAGGGGAGAAAATTTAAAAGCAAAATGCAAAGGGAAGAAGAAAGTTCAGATGGGAAGGGTGTGAAATCGAAAAAAAAATTCTTTCTAAGAGGAAAGCAAATAGAGACTCGAGTGATGGCAAATCAAACATCAGCCTTGAATTAGGCTGTGATGAGGATGTTCAGAGTATTCAAGATACAACTCAAGAAAGTGACAGTGATGGCAAGGAGACACCCAGTAAGCAAAAGATTGTTCCCAAGCTAAATGAGTACTATGCAGTTAGATACAATGCCAGGAATGATTAACAAGGTTGGTACATAGGAAGGGTTCTAGACTTTCCTGACGAGGGAAAAGTTAAGCTCAAGTTTCTTCACTGCTTGAGCCTTGCCACCTACTCATTCAATTGGCCAAAGAAAGACGATATTGATACTGTGGATGACAAATACACTTTTGCAGGACCAGTAGAGTTAGTGGGAACCGGACCATTTGAAATACCCCAAATCCGTCAGGTTATTGTGTCGTACAAGGCAGTCACTGGCAAGCATCAGTAGATCTTTTTTTATGCCCAAACAAGTAAGCTACAACATATATGAGTCACTTTTTGTATCTGAAGTCAAACCATGATTTGTGTGATATGTTTTTCTTTTTTAAAATAAAAGCAATCATTTATATTCAGTCATTCGTGCACCCCGGCTAAGATAATCGTAACGTTTATCTGTTGGGTAAGTCCGACACTGTCGGAGTTAACCCACAGCAGCAGAAAAAAATATGGTCTGGCCTTTTGATGCCAGTCAGTTTGACATAAAAATTGTTTGCTTATGGACTTATAGTGATTCCTCGATGCCCTTTAAGATAGTGAAGTCATATTATTTTTGACATATTGCTGAAAAAAGTTAAAAGGGTATGTTGCACTTCGCCACTTCCCCCAAAGTTGGGGTAAGTCCAACATAGCAGACTGCACCAGTTTTGAGACATGGTGATGGGTTACAAGCACAGTATATGGGAAAATCAGAAAGTGAATAATGTGGGAAACTGCTGTAAAAAAAAAGGTTGATGGAAGATGATATGAGATACTCATAAAAAAAAAAAAATCTTAAGAGTCAATTTAACAGAAGAAAACATGTTAAGGTGTCGGACTTCCCCGATTCACAAGACAAGCAGAAATAAAGTCAAATAGCAATTCCAGTGTAAACAAGCACTAATCACTATCAATAAATTAGTAAAACCCAAAATAAACAGAAATTACAACAAATAATCAAGTAAAGCTTGAAATGAACAGAAACAACCACAAATAGGAGCCGGGCTAACGCACCCTATCTCTTCTTTAGACCAGAACGTCACTTACCCTTTCCTAAAAATAATTTGTATTTTCAGCTGTGTTTTTACTTGTTATAACATCAACGAAAAATAAAGAATATAAAGAAAGAAAATCACCAACCAAGATCATAGGCAGCGCAATAGCGCTGCCTAAGTAAAGAACAATGTTGGCACAACGTATTATTTTTTTTTTTTTTAGACCAGGGCACTTCGTATCGAAGGAGTTGTCATATAAACTTCGAAAAGGGCTCATTCAATTGGAAATTAGAAGGACTTGTGCCCTTATTAATAGCTGCAAGTGATTGGAAGGCGACTAACATCCCTCTCACACCCACCATTTCCCCAAACACATCCAATAAAAATTTTGAGATAGTCATTTTCTTCAGCGTAGTTGAAAAATCCGATAAATTTCTTTGAGGATAAAAAATCCCCCCCCCTGAGGGCAAGGGTTGTAAGTATGCCCTGGGGGCATATAAGGTTTTTTATAAAAAACCTTGGTCATATAAACTTCGGAGGGAACCCCCCCCCCCTCTTCTACAATCCCTTCTTTCCAAACGCATCTGATTGAAATTATGAGATAGTGATTTTTTTCAAAATCGTCCAAAGAACATATAATAATGTCTCTGGGGATGACACAACCCCCCGGCACACTGGGGATAAGGTTGTAGGTTATTTTAGGAGGGCATATAAGGTTTTTATAGAACGGGCGGTCGTATAAACATCAGATGGGGCTTATTTGATTTGAAACTGGAAGTATAGTGTCCTTTTTAAGAGTCAAATTGATTTGAAATCAAACAGTCCCTCCCCCTCCCCCCCCCGTCCAAGCTCAGAATTTTCCTTAACACCTCCAATCAAAATGTAGAGATAACTATTTTATTCATTATACTTGAAGGTTTTGGAAATTATGTTTGTGAGGAATACACCCCCCTCCACACAGGTCTCAGGAGAAGGGTTGTAAGTTATGCCCTTGGGACATATGAGGTTCTTATAAGATGTGTGGTCGTATATGCTTTGGACAGGACTCATTGGATTGGTAATCATAAGTTCTAGTGCCCTTTTTAAGAGTCAAAGTCATCAGAGCGCATCTACCCCCCCCCCCGCCCCCACACACAAACACACACACACAAACACGTCATGTTTTCCTGAGATGTATCAAATACTTATTTTGAGACAGTCTTTTTATTCAAAATAGTCCAAATATCATATAACAATGCTTTTGAGGTTGATACAAACCACCAGAGCCTGAGGGCGAGGGTTGTAAGTTATGCTCCAGTGGTATTTAAGGTTCTTATGGAAGGGATGGTTGTATATGCTTTAGAGGTGGCTCATTTTCAGAACAAAAACAAAAATAGAACAGAAATAGAATCAAATAATCTACCAAAAATACAACTACCACAACTCAGTATCGATAAATAAATGAAACCCAAAAAGAACAGAAATTAAAATAAATAACAGAGTCAAACTCAAAACCAGCAGAAATTAATATGAGTAGGGTTCAAAACCCCTATGCTTTCTAAAAGCCAGAATATAATTTTTACTTTACTGAAAGACTCTTTTAAATATTTTCAATTTTATAACTTTAAGAAATCAAAAATTAATTACGATTTTAAGGAATGAATATCAGCATATGTATATTAAACTGACAATGCACATTTTTTTTTCAGTAAATTCATTTGAATTTTCATAGTAAAGTACAAATTATATTCTGGCTTTTCGAAAGCATAGGGGTTTTGAACCCTACTCATATTAATTTCTGCTTGCTTCTAGTTTGACTCTGTTATTTATTTTAATTTATGTTTGTTTCGGGTTTCATTTATTTATTGATACTGATTTGTGGTAGGCCTTGTTGTATGTTTGGTAAATTATTTGATTCTATTTCTGTTCATTTTTGGTTTAATGGAGTTCTTTACTTTTTTTTTGAAAAACCTATTTTGTGGAAAACTTTTTTTTTAATGAATTGCTGAAAAGAACTAATGTAGATCGACAGTTCGATATATTGGTACTTATTCCTGAAAATCTCAGAAATTTTGCATTTAGAAACATTATAAAAGAGAAAATATTTAAAACGTAGTTTATTATGTTTTAAGTTTGACTTGATTGTTTACTGCAATTTCTTTTCAATTAGGGTTTCACTTATTTGTCGATAGTGGTGTATGTTCGTCTTGGATTTGACAACTTGGATTGTCAAATCCAATAGGATTTGACAAATAGGGGCTTACGAGTGGACTGGTTCCCCTCCAATCAAAATTGAATCTTAAAAAGTGCACTGGAACTTTCAATTTCCAATCCAATGAGCACCCCCTAAAGTTTCTAAGACACATCCTTCCACACCAAGTGGCCTGGAAAAAAAATAATACACTGAAGCCTTATGGCTCTTTACTTAAGCAGCGCTATTATGCTGCCTATTGCATTAGACTTCAGCTAGGGCAGAGTCACACTAACGATTAAGCAACTTACCTGACTGTTGCCTGTGTGTAATCAGAGAAACCAGGATCCGGATTTTTCTTCTTTTTCTTTCTTTCTAATTTTTCAGCTTCATCTGCTCCAATATCAAGTAGTTTGACCCGATCATAGTCCTCACCCTAAAAATAAAAATTTATTTTTATAGCATAAAAACTGTAAATGATAGTTTCACACTAATACATAGAAGCATTACATTATTAATGTTGATTCTCAGAAGACCTGAAAAAAAAAGAGTTTTTTATTGGAAAAGTGTACATAGTTAGAGCCAGCCATTTTTGTTTTTGGCCATTTTTGATTCTGTGAAGCTGGTCCAGAAAAATAATGAATTGATTTGGATACAGGATAGTTTCATACTAATGAAGTGAATTATATGGGAAGGAAGTATGTCGAGGAATCCAAAGTTTACAGATAGAATAAAAAATAATAATAAATTATGTCCAATGCTAATTTTTTTATAATCAAAGCATATTCATAAATAATATTATCAGACTTAAAAAACAACAACATTTTCCTTCAAAAAAGCGAACATTATTTCTGTTCACAGATTTATGAACAGAAGAGAACAATTTTATACTTTGGAACTGAATTATTGTTTTAAAATATAGAGGTACCTGTAGACAGGGGGAGGGGGATCTCCGAATGTTTATGTCAATTCCAACCCCCTTTACAAGAATAAAATAATCCATCAATTAAGGGTTAAATCTGATTGACTATGCATTCTACCATACCCTTTCAAGATAACAGGCTCAGAATAGGCAAACAAGTTGTATTTTCATTTTACTCATCTCTTCGTGTCATTGGTGTATGTGAACATGTTTCCTTTGTGCAGCAAAGCATCTAATGGACACATGAAAAACAGGTTTCTTTAGGAGATAAATTACTGTCTTTATATATTCTGCCCTTTTATCACATTATGTATAAAAAATGTCTTTTTACCTTTTCAACATGGTCAGGATATGTTCCCTTTCAGACACAATACAGTTTTAGCCCATTTTAACGCCTAAACCTATGATATGCCTACCATTTATTAAGCGACTATCTACCAAAAGAAAATGGAGTAACACAAAAACAAATATATATATGAGATTGAGAAACTAAAACCAAATTTAAATTAAACACATAAGACGTAGGTTTTTTTCCAGAAAATTTTCTGAACTTTTTGATTCTAGAACCCCCTCCTCCTTCAAACTCTTCTTTCATAAAATAATATTTTGCAAATGTCAACGTTAAAAGTTCTTATCGTTCAAACCGTACAGGTAATCAGTACTGGAAGTCGACAAGGCGTGTTTTGCAGCAAGCAAAAACCAAAAGCAGAGTAAGAAGTTTGTACAATCAGAACACTATCTAATTACTAAATCTTATTTTGATTTTTTTTTTTTTATATATTCATTCACAAACTCAAAGCGTTCAAATCTTGCATGAGAATTTAGACTCATAGACATTATTAGAAACCTGATCCGGCCTATCATGCTCTCTGTGCAACGTTGACAAAAGCATGTACTGCAGTAAAAAGGGGCATAGGGAAGACAGTGTTTACGGAAGCACTTTTTGTTTTCTGGATCACCCTCATATTTACTTAAAAAAGGAGAAAAAAAAACAAACCCTTTCAATAGCTTGTTTTCTTTTTTCTTCCTCTTGAAGTGTCCATTCTGCTCTCTGCTTTCTTGCTTCAAAATTTGATGGCAGTTTCTTCCTTCTGTCTTCTTCAACCACTTCTTGATGGTTTAACTGTCTTGCTTCATTCTATAATGAAAGAAAATTTAGTACGAAAAAATGTTCATCAACATACAGACAGTTAGGAATGGGCCTCCTCTGAGAATTGGCCCAAAGGCAACATTCCCTGGAAAAAGTGAACAATAATGACTGAAAAATGCGCTTTTTCCTGATCTTGGCCCCCCCCTCCCCAAGGATCAAACAATGTATCCACATGTGTTAGCTGCCATATGAAAAATATTTGTTTACACTTTCCACTTCCTCTAAATGTTACCGTCAAATATATTAAATCACGTCTTGGAGTGATTAAGGTTTTAGCATCCTGTAGATTCACTTCATCTACATGATTGAATAGCAATTACCATACAGAAAACAACAGTCTTACAGAACACCCAAAATTATGCAAATTTTCAATTCATGTGAATAATATCCCCCCTTCCCACCCCCCCAAAAAAACACAGTAAAACAATTATCAAAAATTTATTGCACAAGAGTTCTGATAATTGAAATATTTGACTTCAAAATTCACTTCAAAAATTGACTTCAATTTTTGACATAAAAAATTCAAGTTTTTCTGAAGTTGAAATTACAATCCGAAATTTGATTCTTAAACAGAGAAACTGAAAAAAAAATTACAAATATTCCTAACATCTGCTAATAAGAAAACTGTGCCCATTGAAAGTGAAAAAAGTGAAATTCATTCAAAAAATAGTTTGAAACAAAGAAGTTTTCCAAAGAAAAGTAAAGACCAATATTAAAATCTAAGACAAGGGAAAATAAAGTAACATAATAATTCCAACTTAATATGAACAGAAATTACAGTCAATGGATAAAGGGAACCCAAAAAGAGAAAGTAAAATAAATAGTCAGTTCAAACATAAAGACAATAGATAGCCTACTGCTATAGATGAATAGAAGCTTCCTAAAAAAATATATTAAAATGATTTATTAAGTCAAATCTAAAACAAACAAAAATTACCACAAATAGGAGTGGAGCAACCACCCCAAACCTTTAAAAGGTCAATGTGCCATTTACATTATACTGGAAACAATTTGTATTTCAAGCACAGTGTTTTTATCTATTTTAACTTCAACAACAAAAATCAAAATACAAATGTGTAAAATGTGAATGAAGAGAAGATCTTGTAATAAATAGGTCTGAGTAAATCCTTAACACAAGCACAATAATGTATAAAGGGAAATGAAAAAAAAAAATTATGTCAACAAGAAGCAGTTGTTATTCCTTAAAGACTCATATTTGTCCCAGTTGATTCATCTGATTAGCCAAACTGATTGATTTAGTTCATTTATAAACAACAAAAAAATTAGAGAACCTACACCTGATTCCTGTAGAACTCCAAATAATGGCATTCACTAATTATTCATACAATATTACATATTGGTTTCTGTCAGATAAGAAAAAAAACTTTAAAAACTGAAAAGCATTCCAATGGATTTAATATATTGGAAGTTGAAGCAGAAGAAGGTTACAGTTAATGTCATGAAATGCCGTCATAAATCAAGAAAAACGCATCTGCTTTGTAGTTACTATCCAAAATCATTACTAATAATAGTAGTCCAATAATTTGATGCTTGATCTGTTATCCTTTTCTTTGGAGACCCAAAGTGAATATCATTTAGTAAGTTTCAATTTTCAATGATTTCATGCATCCTATTGCAAAAAAACCTCTAACAATCCAGACATTCCAAATTTGATATTGGTCAATTATTATCAAATTTGTTTATACCAGTGCCATTAATTTATGGTTTAACTGGAAAAAGTTAGGAAATCAACCTTGATAGAAAGAATTATTAGCTGAGGAACTCAACTAAACAGAAATTATTGGAAAAATGTCTCATCTTATAAGATCTAAAATCTCTAAAGCTTAATCTCTCTCATAAACTATGTATGTAATTGGGCCCTACTGAATAACTAAACAGACTATGTAACAAACTCCTAAGCACTGATAGATCTGTCAGATTTGAAGCCAAGTTGAGCAAGTGTTAGGATATTGTTGGTCTCAATGGGCTGAATGAAAAATCTGTTATCAAATCATTCAACTGTAATTGCAAAAGTGTTGCTAATGAGAAATGACAAATTCGCCTATCATAAAATTTTCCGTAATTATACAGTTTCACTGCTTTCCTAAAAAAGATGATAAAACAATAGCATTCTCACTTCATGCTATTAACAAGCTCCATATAATGATGATGTTAAAGACTTTGAAATCTGTCTTTGCTTAGTTGGCAATACTTTGCTTCAGAATCCCTTTTCACCATTCATTTTCAACATGTCTGGCATATAAAAAAATTTACACAATTTGTCACTGCTGCTCCATCAGAAAATGGTAAACCTTGTGTAAAAATAAGCCTGGATTGAAGAAACCAAAAAAAAGGTCACAGTTTCATTCATTTGAAGTTTTTCAAATAAAAGCAAAGAGCAACATTAAAACTCAAAGCAAACTTGGATCATCCTACATTGGAGGAGCACTGCCACCCACTCAACCCCCCATTATTTATATTAATGTTCAACTAGGTAAAATAACTGAAAGCATTTTAAAGGGCATAAACTTTAGCCAGTTGGCAATCATAAGAGATATTTTGACTCATTGCCTTTCAAAACATGCAAGCTAAAAGTGCTATTGTTTAATGCAAATGCAAACAAATAAATCCTTTCATTTTCAAAGCATAATGAAAACGAAATTATGTCATACTGCTATACTTATTAAAGTATTTGTTCTTAAAGCATTGATGGAAAAAGTCAAGTTTTAGCCTCACACCCTTCTTTATATCATCCCAAGATGTTCCAATTTCACTTAAATCCTTCCTTATGACCTCCCATCCAATTTGGGGATGAACTGCTTTTTGTTTGGCCAGAAAGGACAATCTTTGGCAATCTGCCATCTTTCATCTACATCCTTGCACCTTGAACACTCAAAACTCTATAAGTTCATTCATTTTCCTAACATTTCCATCTAGGATACTTAAATCACCAGCAAAATCTAAATCTAGGAGTTTACTTCCATAACTGATTCCACATTCTCCCATTACCTTTGCTTTGCTCCTTAGCACAAGTTCCATAGAAAACATCTATACAAATGGCAGTAGATCACAACTCTCCTTATCTCCTGGTCCAATAAAAAACCAGCTTTAGTTATTTACCTTTTCTTATTGGTATTATGGAGATAATTTGATATTTGTTGCTATTTAACTGAGACAAAGTTAGTCTACCTAATTTTTTGGAGGGGGCATCCCCTTTGCTATATGTAACATCTCTGGCATTAGGGCCTATATTTGGAAAGAGAGCTAAAAGGAAAAACAACAGCATACATTTTTTGTTATTATACATTTTAGTTTGGAGGAGGCTATGCAAAAGATGAGTTAATGTATATGAGGTTTCAAAATTCACAAAATGAATGTACTGCTTGATTTCTTTTGTATGCTCTTTCTAAATAGCCTATATTAATAAATTCACTTAATAATGAATTTCTTTTTTACATCAATGTAGTCATTCCTTCTTAGTCTTATACTTATTAAACCAGATAGGCTATCTTCTCAGTTTGAAATTTATCTCCATGTGGAATTGAATGCAAAGAATAGATTACCAAAATATCATCAGATATGCACCATACAGCTAACATAAAACAGCATAGTTTATATATAGAGAAAAAATCCTGAGCCAATCATTATATACAGAAAAAATTCTTTAGCCCACTAGATGGCTATATCAATGAAAGTTTATATATAGGAATCTTTAACCTTGCCAACCAGTTGGCTATTAGATCTCAGTTCTACTATAGTGTATACAATCATAGGCAGCACAATCGTGCTGCATAAGTAAAGAACAATGTTGGCAAAATGTTTTATTTATTTTTTGTGTTAGACCAGGACACTTTGTGTCAAAGAGTTGTCATAGAAACTTCAAAAAGGGCTCATTCCATTGAAAATTGGAGTGGCTAGTGCCCTTTTTAATAGTCAAAAGTGATTGGAAGGCAACTAACACCCCTTCCACACCCACCAATTCCCAAAGGACATCCAATCAAAATTTTGAGATAGCCATTTTGTTCAGCATAGTTGATTTCCAGACTGAAATCATGTTTTTGAGGAGGACACTTCCCCAAGGCCCTCAGGGCAAGGGTTGTAAGTTATGCCCTGGGGGCACATAAGGTTTTTATAGAAAGCATTGTCATAGAAACTTCAAAACAGGTTCATTCAATTGGAAATTCAAAGGGCTAGTGCCCTTTTTAATAGTCAAAAGTGATTGGAGGGCAACTAACCCCCCTCTCACACCCACCTTTTCCCCAAACACATTTGATCAAAATTTTAAGATAGCCATTTTGTTCAACATAGTTGAAAGTTCTAAAAATTAGGTCTTGGAGGATGACACCCCCCCCCAACCCTCAGGGCAAGGGTTATAAGTTATCTTCCTGGGGGCATATAAAGTTTTCATAGAAAGTGTTGTTGTAGAAACTTCAAAAGGGGCTCATTCAAATGGAAATAAAATGGCTAGTGCCCTTTTTAATAGTCAAAACCGATTAGAAGGCCACTAACACCCCTTCCACACTCACCATTGATCAAAATTAAACACATCCTACCAAAATTTTGAGATAGCCATTTTGTTCAACATAGTTGAAAGTTCTGGCAATTAGGTCTTTGAGGATGATAACCCCCTCAGAGCCTTCAGGGCAAGGGTTATAAGTCTCACCCTGGGTGCTTATAAGCTTTGTCGTAGGAACTTGAAAAAGGGCACATTTGATTGGAAATTCAAAGGGCTAGTGCCTTTTTTAATAGTTGAAAGTGATTGGAGGGCAAGTAACCCCTCTCTCATGCCCACCTTTTCCCCAAACACATACAATTAAAAATTTTAAATAGCCATTTTGTTCAACATAGTTGAAAGTTTTGGAAATTAGGTCTTTAAGGACAACAAGACCCCCCCCCCCCTGTGACCCTCAGGGCAAGGATTATAAGTTATACCCTGGGGGTATATAAGGTTTTCATAGAATACATTGTCGTAGAAACGTCAAAAAGGATTTATCCCATTGGAAATTGAAATGGCTAGTGCCCTTTTTAATAGTAGAAAGTAATTGGAGGGAAATTAACCTCCCTCTCATGCCCAATATTTTCTCAAACACGTACCATCAAAATTTTGAGATATGGTAGCCATTTTTTCAACATAGTTGAAAGTTCTGGAAATTAAGTCTTTGAGGATGACAACCCCCCCAGCCCTCATGGCAAGCATTGTAAGTTATGCCCTGGGGGCATATGAGGTTTTTATAGAAAGCATTGTCATAAAACTTTAAAAATGGCTCATTTGATTGAAAATTGAAAGGGCTAGGGCCGTTTTAAATAATTGAAAGTAATTGGAACACAACTAACTCCCCTCTCATGCCCACCATTTCCCCAAACACATCCAATCAAAATTTTGAGATATTCATTTTGTTCAAAATAGTTAAAAGTTCTGGAAATTAGGTCTTTTAGAATGACAACCCCCTCAGATCCCTCAGGGCAAGGGTTGTAAGTTATAACCTGGTGGCATATAAGGTTTTTATAGTGTTACTTCAAATTACCTTAAATTGTAGCTTGGAGCAAAATTTAGGATTTTCATCCTTGTAATACTCTGTTATGACTTCAATGGGTTGTTTGCTAAATTTTGGTTGATGACTCAGCAGCTTCCCATTTGTACAGGAACTCTTGCTGTAGCCATTCTTTGTCTAGATTTTTCTTGAATGCACCTGTTGAATCAGCAGCCACTTCAGAGAGTAGATACCACAAGTTTATTACTTGTTGGCTGAAAAAATGGCTTCTTTCTCAGACTAAGGAGCATTGCTTGAAGATCTTTTGGAATGACCTCTAGTCACAGAATGTTCTGGGGGAGGGGTAAGGAGACGAGGGAGAACATTTTTCAAAATAATTTTTTGGGTCTTTATCATGTCACCACGTTTCCTCCTGTATGCAAGCGTAGAAAACTTCAAGTAACCTAAACACTCTGTGTATGGCACTTGTTTGAGGTTTTTTACCATTTTGGTTGCTCTTCGTTGAACTCTTTCTAGAATTTCCTTGTCCTTCTTGAAATAGGGTGACGCCAGAGACATTCCAGCCTCTAGGCGCAGACAAACAAATGCCTTGTAGATCTTCATAAACATACTTGGGCGTCTGCTGGAGATAGTTCTTTTAATCATTCCAAGAGATTGTAGGGCAGACGACGATACAGATTTTGCATGGATGTTGAAATTTAGTTGACAATCAACAATGACTCCAAGATCTCTTTTTTCAGAGACTGCCAAAACGCGGTTATCTTGGAGATGGTATTGCTGATGTGTGTTATGATTGCCAAAGTGGATTACTTGGCATTTGTCAGTATTGAACGAGAGGATCCATGTATCAGCCCAAGTCCCAAGAATATTAAGGTCCTTTTGAATAGATTGCCAGTCAGAGGTTGTGGCTGCTTTACCAACAAGTTTTGAATCATCAGCATAAAGAGTGAGGAGGTTTGAGAGGAGATTGGGTGCATCAGTTATATATAAGTTGAAGAGACTTGGCCCAAGAATGGTCCCCTAGGGAACACCACTTAAAACAGTTGTACACAAAGAGCAATGAGGGAAACCTTGAGAGTCATGAACTCTTACAACTTGTGTTCTTTCTGAAAGGAAACTATATCCACTGGACAATGACATCATCAACAGGTGCTGCTTTTAGTTTGGTAATGAGGAACTCATGGCAAACCCTGTCAAATACTTTTGAGAGGTCCAGGAGCACCATATCAACAGTTACATCATTATCCAATAATGATATAACATACTCGTATGTGTGTATAAGATTAGTGTCAACAGATCTTAAAGATCTGAAGCCATATTGATTGGAAGTGAGGATGTTATTAGTTTCCAAGTGCTGAATTAGAGCTCTATTAACAAATCTCTCAAGCACCTTTACAACTGCAGAAGTGATGCTAATAGGATGGTAATTTTCTGCTTTATCTTTGGAGCTTTTTTTGTGGATTGGTGTTATATAGGACTTTTTCCAATCTGATGGTACTCCATTTTGTAGGGACAGCAATAGCGTTGTCATGGAAGCTTCAAAAATGGCTCATTTGATTGAAAATTGAAAGGGCTAGTGCCCTTTTTAATGGTCAAAAGTGAATGGAGAGCAACTAACCCCCCTCTCATACAGGTTGTAAGTTATGCCCTTGGGCATATAAGGTTTTTTATAGAAAGCATTTTAATAGAGACTTCAAAAAGGGCTCATTTGATTAAAAATTGAAAGGGTTAGTGCCCTTTTTAATAGTTGAAAGTGATTGGAGGGCAACTAGTCCCCCTATCAAGCTCACTATTTCCCCCAACACATCCAATCAAAATTTTGAGATAGCCATTTTGTTCAACATAGATGAAAGATCTGGAAATTTGGTCTTTGAGTATGACACTCCCCCCAGAACCCTCAGGGCTAAGGTTGTAATCTATGCCCGGGGGCATACAAGGTTTCTTATAGAAAATGTTGTATTTGAAACTTCAAAAAAGGCTCATTCAATTTGAAATTGAAAGGGCTAGTGCCCTTTTTAATATGCTAGTCAAAACTGATTGGAGGGCAACTAACCTCCCTCTCACGGCCACCATTTCCCCAAACACATCTAATCAAAATTTTGATATAGCCATTTTTTTCAACATAGTTGAAAGTTCTGTTTATTATGTTTTTGAGGATGATCAACCCCCCACACACCACTAAGGGCAAGGGTTACAAGTTATGCCCTGGGGACTTTATAGACTGTTGTAATAGAAACATCAAAACTTTCAAACAAAACCCTTTTAAAATAGTCAAAAGTGATTGGAGGAAAACTAACACTCCTCCCACACCCACCATTTCCCTAAAAAAAAAAAGAAAAAAAGATGAGACACACCCACCATTTCCCTAAAAATATCCAATAAAAATTTTGTGACAGCCATTTTGTTCAATGTAGTAGAAAAATCTGTAAACTATGTCTTTGAGGATGACACTCCCCAGTCAGAAAATTAATAGGATTTTAACGAATAAATATCAGCATAGCCTATGTATATTAAACTGAAAATGCACATTTTTTTTCAGTAAATTCATTTGAATTTTTATCAGTAAAGTAGAAACTATATTCTGGCTTTTAGAAAACATAGGGTTTAGAACCATAATCAGATTCATTTCTGCTCGTTTTGAGTTTCACTTATTTTAATTTCTGTTTGTTTTGGGCTTCATTTATTTATTGATACTGATTTGTGGTATTTCTATGCTTGGTAGATGATTTGATTATATTTTTGTTCATTTTTGGTTTAAAGGAGTTCTTTACTTTTTTTGAAAAACTAATTTTCTGCAAAAAGTTTTTTTGATTCATTTTATTATGGTCAATATCTACCAAATCATATTATTGAGTTAGGACTAAAGTAAATACACCATTTGATGTCTTTTTTATGCTGATTACAAATATAATAAGCATTTCTATAGGAAATGAATTTCAGCCCCCCCCCTATACATGCCAATTCAGGGTTAGTTTAGGTTAGGTACAGCCTATATAGAGGGGGGCTGAAATTCATTTCCGATAGAAATGCTTATTATATTTGTAATCAGCATAAAAAAAGGCATCAAATGGTGCATTCACTTTATTCCTAACTCAATAATATGATTTGGTAGATATTGACCTTTATTATTAGCTGAGAAGTTGGCTAATAAAGGATGAAGTGTATATAGAGATAATATCTAATAGCCAACTGCTTGGCTAATCAAAATATGTGTATACCCTATGGCTGAGACCTTAATAGCCAACTAGTTAGCTAATTCTACTGTGTACTAGAAACCTCACTGATAGCAGGGGAAATATACCAAATCATATTATTGAGTTAGGAATAAAGTAAATACACTATTTGCTGCCTTTTTTATGCTGATTACAAATATAATAATCATTTCTATTGGAAATGAATTTCAGCCACCCCTCCCCTGTATATGCCAATTCAGGGTATATATTTAACTAAAGTTCTATGAAGTCATATTATTGAGTTAGGACTAAAGTGAATACATCATTCAATGCCTTTTTTATGCTGATTATGAATATAATAAGCATTTCTATCGGAAATGAATTTCAGCCCCCCCCCCTATATAGGCTATACCTAACCTAACCCTGAATTGGCATGTATAGGGGGGGCTGAAATTTATTTCCGATAGAAATGCTTATTATACTCATAATCAGCATAAAAAAAGGCATCAAATGGTGTATTCACTTTAGTCCTAACTCAATAATATGATTTTGTAGAACTTTAGGCCTACCTATATTTCTACATTAGGGGAGGTGGGGGCAAATTTTGTTTCTGATGTAAATGGGAGGTAAGTTCAAAATTTACCCCCACCTCACCTAATGTAGAAATATATACCCTGAATTGGCATATATAGGGGAGGGGGGGAGCTAAAATTCATTTCCAATAGAAATGATTATTATATTTGTACTCAGCATAAAAAAAAGGCATCAAATGGTGTATTCACTTTATTCCTAACTCAATAATATGATTTGGTATATGTTTACCGATAGCTGATTAGTTGGCTATTTTAAACTACAAGTTTTTATATACCTGGAATCTCAATAGCCAAGTAGTCAGCCAATTTCACAAGTGTACTAGAAACTTTATTAATAGCTGACTAGTTGGCTAAAAAATTATGCATACCTGGGATGTTAATAGCCAACTAATTAGCTAGTTTTACAATGTGTATATAATTCTAATACTCTTTTCCTGTGCAAGTCCCTCAGTTGCTGAATCCTTTCTATCATAGCCAGGTTCGACATTTCACAACCTTCAACTTTAAATTTCTCCCGCAAACAGACACTGTTGCTCATCAGATAGTTGTATTTGAATACAGCCAAGATTCAAAGATACCAGGTTGTCGCCAGAACATTTTGCCCAAACTGGCGCAATCATTGGCCCAAACTAGCCTAAGAAAAATGAACGCCATTAAAATCTTATTATACCCTATTAGAGCTTATATGGGTATGACGAGATAAAAATAACATCGACATATCAGATAACCTACACGAAAATGTAGATCAAAAGCAAAATAAGAGCCCTGTGAACAAACAAAAATTACCATCCCTCCACGTATGCCGTCGTGAAATTGACCGATGCTTTACTGAAAGAAAAAAGGCAAATTTTCCTTTGCATACTCGCTTTAGTGCATGCAAACCATGATCTTATTGAAAAATAGTGCTATGTAAACTTTAAAGAATACCTAGTAACAAACTGAAAATGCAGCTCTGCACTTTTTTGTTTTAAGTTTTTAGCATATGCTCCGGGGCGATAATTGATAATAGGTAAGTCCCACTAAGAGGTTGTTTTTTAGCAGTGAGAGAATGAAATTTATTTAATTTTTTGCTTTCAATAAAGCGCCAGTCAATTTTGCGACCTTATTATGCCTGATTAGAGGGCTATTATGGGTAAAACGAGAAAAAAATACAATCAGCATATCAGATAAACTACACAAAAATGTGGATTAAAGCGAAATAAGAGCCTTGTGAAAAAACAAAAATTACCACCCCTCCACGTATGCCGTCGTAAAATTGGCTAATGTTTCACTGAAGCGAACAGGTAAATTGTCCTTTCCATACTTGGTTCATTGCATGCACACCATGATCTTATTGAAAAACAATGTTATGTGAACTTAAAAGAATACCTCGTAACAATTAGAAAATGCACCTCTGCACTGTTTCGTTCTAAGCTTTTAGCATATACTATTGATGAATTTACCAGATAAATATGCTTCATAGGATCAGGGGCGATAATTGATAATAGTTAAGGCCAATTAAGTGGCAGTTTTTTTTTCAGTGAGAGAATAACCTTTATTCCATTTTTTTTTTTTGCTTTCTGTAAAGTGCTAGTCAATTTTATGACGGCACAAGTGGAGGGGTGATAATTTTGTTCGTTTTAAGTTTCAACTTCGTTCTATCTGCCCATTTAATTCAAGAGGCGTATATATCTAAGTATTAAGCATTATTAGGTATTCAATCTTTATCCATTTTGTTCAAAACCTAGAGTAATAGAATCTATGACTTTAAACCACAATTACAGAAAGGTTTATTATGCTTTCTAAAACCCAGAATATAATTTGTACTTTACTGAGAAAAATTCAAATGAATTTACTGAAAAAAATTAGCATTGTCAGTTTAATATACAAATGCTGATATTTATTCCTTAAAATCTCAATTAATTTTTGTTTTCTTAATGTTATAAGTGAAAACATTTAAAAGATTTTTTTCAATAAAGTACAAATTATATTCTGGACTTTAGAAAGCATAGGCTTTAGAACCCTACTTATAGTTCAGTAAATCTACGGAAAAAATCGACGATCTGGGACAAAAATGTAATATAACTGATTTTTACACCATTTTGTAGAGAAAAAAAATTCTGTATAACATACAAAAAGTCCCCAAAAATCCCGTTGGCGAAACAGGGTGAAAAACGGGGGGAAAGGGGAAAATCCCGGGGAAAACTCGAAAATCTACGACCGGTAGTTTTGGATGCTGCGAATGGCATTCCTGATGCTCTTGGGTCCAAGAAGATCGAATATGAGTTTTTTTAATGCTATGTAAGAAGTCGTTCCCCCGTTTCCCCACTTACAGGGGGGAAAGAGGGGGAAATATAGATCCTGTACAGCAGTTTACAAGACTTGTTTTCTGGGATTTCCCAGTGCGAGAAGAATGAATATCTTACTTAGATTGCTCTGTCATTAGCCTTTCCCTCGTTCTCCGGTTACAAGGGAAAAAGAGGGAGAAATCAAGATATCCTCTAAAGGGAAAAGATAGTCAGACGGCTCTACAGAATTTGGAGAGAAGACAAAGGTCTATCGACTAGGTTTTAAAACCCTCTAACACCGTTTTGACGAGAGTTTAATATCATATTCCCTGGTGCTTCTCTTTTCCTGTTTGCTGGAGATTCACTACCTACTGGTAGGTCCAATCGGTCAAGCAATAATGCAGGCTTGCCGTCCCCGATCTTTGCTCACTCCTTTACAAGTATACCTTGGAGTCCAGCTATACCAGGAATCTGGTTCACGTTTTCTCATCGACCAGATGAATAGGCTAGGTTTTTCTACTTCCTAGTCTGAAGTCCTTTGATTCGAGCGTTCTGCCGCAGTAACTGATGGTACAGAATTTCTGGGATGACTTATAAAACTTTCACCCAGTTCATTTGCAACAATGTCGACCACGACATTTGCATTATCAACAGAAAAGGTACTTTCCATGGAATGGGCATGCTAGATGCTGCCACACCAAGACTACCCAAATTTCCAATCATAATCCAAAGAACGTTTGTAAGCCTTGAAGTACACCAGCACGTTGGACAAGTTTCTTTCTTCTTCTACAACAGAAGACAACAGGAGAACAGTCTTGTGCACAAACCCATCCCGACTATCACCTTCGACGACAAGATCGAAGGCATTGACCTACTTTGGCATGCAAGCTAGATACATGACGCGAAATGGGTCGGATGGAGCGGATTTATGCAAGCAATTCACCATGGGTCACACAAAGGCGCTTCTTCGATTGTTTTTTTCTGCCTATGATTGACTATAATCCCTCCGATCTTTCTTGTGTATACACAACCTTATGCCTTATCCCCGATAAAGCGCGCCACCATGGAATGGTACCAGTTGTTACTTTCAACCAACCTTTGTACATGAAAGCGGTGAACATAATCAATGCTGTGCCCGCTGATAGTTCTCTCAAGGCAGCAGTTCCAATGATCGGTGGTCTCCATTGCCGTATGAGCCTTCTTGGAGCGATTGGGTACCTGATGACGGAAACAGGAATAAAAGAAGTGCTCGAATGCCTATATACCGGTAACACCATTAAACATATCCTTAGCCGTAAGGCTGTTTCAAGAGCCACGAGAGCGCACGAGCTTATGGATTCAGCATTGCAGATAATTCTCATTAGCAAATCGTATGGTTTCGACTGCACAGATGACACACGTGCGAGTCATCAAGACCCTGCAGTAGATTCGGCAATATGTATGGCTATGCTGACTGAGGAAGTAACCCTTGAAGACGCATCCAAAGCAGACGTAGTGCGTCCAATACTTTTATTCAGTAAACACACACTAGTTCAAGGTTTAATGATATATATATATATATACTCTGCTGGGACTGGTTGTCCCAGGTAGAACCACAAGTATCAGAAATCTACAATAATATATAATAAGATACTTAGACACTTACAATAATCCGAAAATATTCCAAGGTATTTCTAAATCAATGGACCAGAGGTTAGTCCGGCATAAAATCAGTAACAGTCTGCCCCTTCCCATAAAATGTATCTTTTATACATTTTATCAACCACACCTTCCGGGACCCAACTGACGCACATAGCTAGGAAGTGGTAATTTCTCAATTTCCCGTTAAGAAAAAACTTGCCAGGATATGTTCCTTATCTTAATTAATTTAAAAAACTTTTCCATAAAATAAGTTTTTCAAAGAAAAGTAAAGAACTCCATTAAACAAAAAATGAGCAAAAATAAAATCAAATAATCAACCAATTGTGAAACTACCACAGATCAGCACCGATAAATAAATGAAACCAAAAACGAACAGAAATTACAATAAATAACCGAGTCAAACTCAAAACGAGCAGAAATTAACATAAGTTGGGCGCAAAACCCCTATGCCTTCCCAAGGCCAGAACATAATTTGCACTTTACTGAAAAAATACAAAGGAATGTGCATTGTCAGTTTAATATACATATACTGATATTTAGTAATCAAAATGTTAAAATTATTTGATTTATTAAAGTTGTAAAAGTAAGAACATTTATATTTTTTTCAGTAAAGTACAAATTGTGTTCCAATTTTCAATTGAATGAGCGCTTTTCGAGGCTTCTACGACAACTTCTTCGATACGAAGTGCCCTGCTCTAAAGGAAAAAATTAATAAATAATACATTGTGCCAACATCGTTCTTATATGCCCCAAGGCATAACTTAAAACCCTTGCCCTGAGGGTTGTGGAGGTGTGTCCTCCTCTTTACTTAGTCCCCGTTTCTTGTATCGTTCTCGAGTGTCCCCGTTCTTTGCTTAGGCAGCGCGATCGTGCTGCCTATGATTTATACAACAACTTTCTGTATAACCCTTATATGCCCCCAGGGCATAGCTTACTACCCTTGCACTGAGAGCTCTGAGGGGGTTATCATCCTAAAAGACCTAATTTCCAGAACGTTCGACTACTTTGAACAAAATGGATATCTCAAAATTTTGATTGGATGTGTTTTGGAAAATGGTGGGCGTGAGAGGGGCGTTAGTCGCTATCAAATCAATTTCAACTATTAAAAAAGGCACTGGCTCTTTCAATATCCAATTGAATGAGCCCTTTTGAAGTTTCTACGACAACACTTTCAATAAAAACTTTATATACCCAAGGGCATAACTTATAACCCTGGCCCTGAGGGCTGTGTGGGGGGGTGGTGTCATCCTTAAAGACCTATTTTCCAAAACTTTATACTACGTTGAATAAAATGGCTGCTTCAATTGGAAATTCAAAGGGCTAGTGCCCTTTTCAATAATCGAAAGTGATTGGAGGGCAACTAGCCCCCCCAAGCCTATCATTTCCCAAAACACATCCAATAAAAATTTTGAGATATCCATTTTGTTCAGCGTAGTTGATTTTCAGATAGAAAATATATTTTTGAGGAGGACACTCCCCCACAACTCTTAGGGCAAGGATTATAAGCTATGCCCTGGGGGCATATTAGGTTTTTATTGAAATCTTTGTTGTAGGAACTTTAAAAAGGGCTCATTCGATTTGAAATTCAAAGGGATAGTACCCTTTTTAATATTCGAAAGTGATTTGAGGGCAACTAATCCCCCTCTCACGCCCACCTTTTCCCGAAGCACATCCAATCAAAATTTTAGACAGCCATTTTATTCAACGTAGTATAAAGTTTTGGAAAATTGGTCGTTAAGGTCTTTAAGGAAAAATTTTGATATAGCCATTTTGTTCAAAATAGGTCAAAGAGTATATAACAATACCTCCAGGGTTGACACAATCACCCAGAACCCGGGAGCAAATTATTCCCGGGAGCATATAAGTCTTTTTTATGGAAGATGTGGTCCTGTAAACTTTGGAGGAGGCTCATTTAATTGGAAATTGAAAGTTATAGCTGGCTTTTTAAGACTTAAAACAAATCGGAGGGCAATTAGTCCTGACCCACACCCTGTTTTCCCTAAATGCGTCCAATCTAAATTTTGAAGTAACCATTTTGTTCAAAATACTCCAAAGATCATGTAATAATGTATCCAGCGTTAAAACAACCCCCTTCCCGCGAAAACCCGGGGCAAGGGTCTTAAGCTTTTCCTCAGACCATATATTGTTTTCTTTTATGGAAAGGCTAGGCGCATGCACTTTGGATTAGGCTCATTTGATTGGAAATTAAATGTTCTTGTTTCCTTTTTAAGTGTCGAGCGTGGTTGGAGTGGAACCAGCCCCCACCCCTCTTTTTCTTCAAATGTATCGGATAAAAATTTTGAAATAGCTCACTCGTTCAAAATAGTCCTAAAGTCAAATAAGTATAACTTAGGGATTGACAAATCCCCCGCAGCCTCTAGGGTAAGGGCTGTAACTTATGTATGTTGTTCAATGTTAACATATAAGGTTTTTGTGGAAGGGATGGCGGTATTAACTTTTGGATTTGGCTCATTCGATTAGAAATTGAAAGTTCTAGTTCTCTTTTACGAATCGAAAGTGATTGGCAACCAGTGAAGGACAACCATACCCCGCCCCCTTTTCCTCAAATGTATCCAGTCAAAAATTGAAATAGTCATTTTGTTCCAAATAGTCCAAAGGCCAAATAACATAAATTGAATATGCAAATCAAGCCTAAAACGAACAAGGGATGGAAGGGATGGCGGTATTAACTTTTGGATTTAGCTCATTTGATTGGAAATTGAAAGTTCCAGTTCTTTTTTAAGAGTCGAAAGTGATTGGCAACCAGTGAAGGACAACCATACCCCGCCCCCTTTTCCTCAAATGTATCCAGTCAAAAATTGAAATAGTCATTTTGTTCCAAATAGTCCAAAGGCCAAATAACATAAATTGAATATGCAAATCAAGCCTAAAACGAACAAAAAAAATTTGATATTAAAGAATAAACACGAAATGCACAGAAATTAAATAAACAAACATAGCAAACAAACATGAAACAAATACTAATTTAATTAAATAAATAAATCTTAAAACGAGTAAAACTTAAATTGAATATGCAAATCAAGCTTAAAACGAACAAAAATCACTAAAAATAAAGAGTTTGGATACTGCCCCCTTCCCTAACTGTAAAAGTCTAAAGCCTACTGCGTCATTGGCACTTTACTGAAAGTGAACTATATTTCAAATATTGTCTCTTGTGCTTCAACATTGAAAATAAATACAAATTACAGTGAAATAAAATCATGAACTTGTGAGCTTTCAGCAATCACAATATTTTGTTCGTTTTAAGCGTATTTGCATATGCAATTTAAGCTTTACTCGCTGTAGGTTATACTCGCTGCGTAAGTTATGCCACGAGGGCATATAAGGTCTTTATGGAAGGGGCAGTGCGCGTATAAACATTGGAGGAGGCTTATTTGATTGGAAATTGAATCTTCTAGTTCACTTTCTAAGAGTCAAAAGTAATCGGAAGGCAACTATCCCCTACCCTACGCCTTCTTTTCTCCAAATGCCCGATCGAAATTTTGAGATAACCATCTTGTTCCAAATAGTCTAAGTATATTGTAACAATGCCTCCGGGTACCCTGCAGCGGCCAGGGGACAGGGTTATAGGTTATAGCCTGGGGGCATTTAAGTGTTTACGGAAGAGGTGGTCGTATAGACTTTGGAGGAGCCTAATTTTATCGGATGTTGAAAGTTTTAGTTAAATTTTTATGAGTCAAAAGTGACCAGAGGGCAAGCAGTGTCCCCCATGGTCTCCCTTCCCTGATGAATCCGATCGAAATTTTGAGAAAGCCATTTGGTTCCAGATGCCTAAAGATTATATAGCAATTCCTCCGAGGTTGGAAAAAACCAGCAGAGCTCCGGGGAATGGTTTTAAAGCTATAACCCGGGGGCATATAAGGTTCTGAAGAAAGTGTGGTCGTATAAACTTTGGAGGAGGCTTACTTAATCGGAAATTGAAAGTTCTAGTTCATTTTTAAGAGTCAAAAGTGGTAGGAGAGCAACTAGCCCCACCCCAACCCCTTTAACGCCCTTCCCCCCACCCCAAATGTGTCCGATAAAAATTTTGATATCACCATTTTAAAGGTCAAAGAGCATATAACAATGCTTCCACGGTTGACACAACCACCCAGAACCCAGGAACAAATTATTCCCGGGGACATATAAGTCTTTTTTATGGAAGATGTGGTCGGGTAAACTTTGGAGGAGGCTCATTTAATTGGAAATTGAAAGTTATAGCTCCCTTTTTAAGACTTAAAACAAATCAGAGGGCAATTAGTCCTGCCCCACACCCTGTTTCCCCAAATACATCCAATCTATATTTTGAGGTAGCCATTTTGTTCAAAATACTCCAAAGATCATATAACAATGTATCCAGTGTTGAAACAACCCCTTTCCCCAAAAGCCCGGGGAAAGGGTTTTAATCTTTGCCTCAGACCATATATTGGTTTCTTATGGAAAGGCTGGGCGCATAAACTTTGGAGTAGGCTCATTTGATTGTTTGATTGAAAGGCTAGAAGGGCTATTGTTGATTGAAAGGCTAGGCGCATGCACTTTGGATTAAGCTCATTTGATTGGAAATTAAAAGTTCTAGTTTCCTTTTTAAGGATCGAAAGTAGTCGGGTGCAACCACCCCCCCCACCCCTTTTTCTTCAAATGTATCGGATTAAAATTTTGAAATAGCTCTCTTGTTCAAAATAGTCCAAAAGTCAAATAAGTATAACTTAGGGATTGACAAATCCCCCGCAGCCTCTAGGGTAAGGGCTGTAGCTTATGCATGTTGTTCATTGTTAACATATAAGGTTTTTGTGGAAGGGATGGTCGTATTAACATTAGGATTTGGCTCATTTGATTAGAAATTGAAAGTTCTAGTTCTTTTTTTTAAGAATAGAAACTGATCTAAGGGCAACCAGCCCCCGTCCCCTTTTCGCCAAATGTATCCAGTCAAAAAGTGAAATAGTCATCTTGTTCAAAATGGTTCAAAGGCCAAATAACATATTGAATATGCAAATCAAGCTCAAAATGAACAAAAACACTTTACTATTAAAGAATAAACACGAAATGCACAAAAATTATATAAACAAACATAGTAAACAAACATGAAACAAATACTAATCTAATTAAATAAATAAATCTTAAAACGAGTAAAACTTAAATTGAATATGCAAATCAATTTTAAAACGAACAAAAATACAAAAAATAAAGAGTTTGGCAACTGCCCCCTTCCCTAACTGCAAAAGTCTTAAGCCTACTGCATCATTGGCACTTTACTGAAAGTGGACTATATTTCAAATATTGTCTCTTGTGCTTCAGCATTGAAAATAAAATAAAAATTACAGTGACATAAAATCTTGAACTGACAAGCTTTCAGCAATTATTATCTTTTGCCATCAACATTGAAAATAAAATAAAAATTACAGTGAAATAAAATCATGAATTTGTGAGCTTTCAATAATTGCAATATTTTATTCGTTTTAAGCGTATTTGCGTATGTAATATAAGTTTTACTCGCTTTAAGATTTGTTTATTCATTTATATTTGTACCTTTTGTATGTTTTTTTCTATATTTGTTTATTTAACTGTCTGTTCGTTTTGGGTTTCATTTATTCTTTAATAGTAATTTGTTGTTGTTTGAGTTTAAATTGTTATAGGTTTTTATTTCTGCTTATCATAAGTTTAATATGGCCTTCATTTTCTTTGAAAAACTTCTTTTTTGAAAGTTTTTCTTTTAAATAATACACATTTAAAGAGCAAAAATTACATCAGTTTTTCCAGGGGTGGTCGTATAATTTTTGGAATCTATGACGCATGCGAAATTGCACAAGATAACAAATGACTCCGACTAGCTAAAGATTAAGGCATGGTACAAGCGACATCCTATAACAAGTTAGTTATGCTAATGTGTAATGTATATATTTTTGAGTGTCTGTGCACGACGTAAATAAAGCAAACATATACCTACTGGAGAAAAGGTAGCCAAGAAGTTATATTTATATCTATGACGTCCAACGAAATTATACAAGATGGTGAATGATTTTCAACAACGAAAGTAAAAGGCACGGGAAAGATGTCCGAATTAATGATGAAAGAAAATAGAACACAAAGAATCGTTAATTTTTTGGGAAAGGAATTGAAGCTCTATTGAAAGCTCCAGATGATGGTGCAGCCGCTTTGACAATTCTCCAACAGCTGCTGCGAAGCCATGCATTATGTCGGATGTTGAAATCTCCATGGATGATCATGCCTGGCTTAGCGTATTTGCCCCGAATGTAATAAAGGGAGGGTCAAACAGGTTGGAAGGTTATATATAGTCCATCACAAACTTATTTGGAAGGGTCGCCCTAACCCACGGAGTTGCTTTGCCTGCTGAGTTGGAAGATACGGAAATGAGTATGGTAGATGGCTCTGTGTATAAATGGAAGTACTTCATCCTCCATAATTCATACTGACGGTGCGTATACAGTCTCGCCTGAGGAACATGTACCTGTGTATGGCGACCTCGCTGCTCTTTATCTCGTGGTTATAGAGCTAAGCTTTCTAAGGGATGGCGACGAAGCACCATACATCACCTTGTTATATTAGAGTGGATTGATGCTCTGTTTGGCAAAATGGGGCTCAGGATTGGATTTCAGCTCTAATGGGGAGGTTTTCATTTATTTGTTTTCCTATAATTTATAGCATGGTTTGCGGGGGAGCTTCGTGTAATGGGGGATTAAAATAGTGAATCAAGCAGGGATCATATATTGACGGCCATACTGAGTCAAAATCAGATTGAAAAGATTCAGGTTCCCTTGAGAGCAATTGGAGCCACAAGGACTAACTATCTTGAGAAATATTAACATAAAGAGAAATAATTAAGAAAGTAATGTATTTATTTTTACTCACATTAGCGGTACAAAGCTTATCAGGAATATCAAAAACACTTCACAGTCATAGACACTAAGACAATGTTATAGACTGGGGCATATACAATGCAACAGTTAAATCACTTACATTAATTGTTCTCAAAGGTTCACTCTAAACTGATAATAGACTGCTGATAGACTGGCTCTAGACTCATCCTAAGAACTGATAATAGACTGATGCAAAACTGCTAAGTTCTAAGCAACTATACCCTCCGATTTCGCCGGAGGTTACATTCAGGCATTGCTAAAAAGTATATTACACTGGTCCTATTGATTCAGACAGTATGTCCTCGACAAGTGTGTTAATTTTTCTCGACAAAACAAAGTTTTAATTTGTAATTTTTGCTAGGGACATGTCACTTAGTTTCCAGAAGGCTTATAATTTATCGCTGTGAAAGTTGTTAAAGGACAATACAATTTAGTTGCATTGGAATATATAGTTCTAAACTTAGTTTTCAGAACAATGCAATTAGATTACACAAAAATACTTAGTATCTCTAGCGACTATTTTTTTGTATGATAAATTCTACCTTCTCTTGACAGTTTGGGAATTCAAGCTACTTAAGATTTAAATTACATTGTTGGTCGCCTGTCATGTAATATTCGGTCAGACTGATATTTATTGCATATTTTGGCGACGCAGAGGCGGATTTATTTATTGCTGTTACATTTTCTGTGGGAAAGATTTTTTTACAAAGTTTGTCCAATTAAGATACAATTGTTCTGCTACTTTTTAAATTTGACGATTAAGTCTTATTCGATCTGTAGGTTACTTGAATTTTTAGGTTCATATTTTGGGCGATTTTATTTTACTTGGGTAACTTTAATTGGAAAATTTTGAGGTTTTGAATTTTGACCCCGCTTCATATCATCCTTCCCATTCTTAACGATGTCCTCATCGTTGGGTTACTACTACTCTTTCTACTTTTCGAATTCTGATCTCGCTTTATCATTGTAAACAAAATTTAAAACTTGGCACTTACTATTTGAATTAACTCAGCTTTAGTAAGATGTTGGTTTTAACCAATTAAGTTCTGCCTTTGCAGTTATTCTACTACTTGACATGGTACACGTTCACTACTGCTAATACTAAATTATACTTCCACCTGACGCAATATTGATACGATAAGTAACCGACTTTAAGAGCACTGATATGCATAATTTAAAATAATTTGCAAGAAAAAAGTTTGACACATTTATAGATTTAAACTTAATATCTAATTGCAACACTGGGATAATGTAGCTTGCACGTTTTCATCTGTTTTATGAAAAGTTTCTCAATATTTACTAAAGTTATGAGTTAGATACATAAGACTTCACACTTACTTCATCATTCTACGTGTCTATGATACTCACATACGTTGTCAATTTACTTTGCGCTTCCATTCGATTAATTACTGGGTCGGCTAATTGTTTATGGTTTGTCTTCGTGGTGTTTCACTTTTTGGCACTTGTTGCTTGGGATAAGCGTTTATGTTGTTCATAAGTATGACTACTTGCACGAAATTTTCCGTGCGTGGTTTGTTACGTCATATACGAGGGGTTGATGATATAGATTTGTTGAAATGTTTCTTAGGTACATAACCCTTGGGGAATTGATTACATGAAATGGGTATCTTGATCGCTAGGCTGGGTAACTCTTCTTGGACACTTTTATCCTCGGGAAAATCTAACACTCGTACAGTCTATATTTCCCTTAGATTGTTCATGTTCAGTCCTTCTTTTATTTGAATAAAGGGCTGTGTTATGACATGTAAAGGTAACTAAGGTTGGATCAAAACTTGATCTTAGGGTTTATGTTCGACGCATTGTCTTTTTTTCTAGTTTTAAGGATACACCATCATTGAGGGCTTAATCATGGGGATTATGACTATGATAACTTGGGTGGGTCTCTTCTCTGACACTTTATTTTGGGAAAGCATGCACATATAGTTTATATTTCTTGCAAAATTGTTCATGTTTGGTTCTTCTTCTTATGGAGGCTGGTTTGTTTTTGCGACATCTAATAATGATTGGATAGAGTCAAGACTTAAACTTGGAATCTTGTTTCAACGTATTGTCTTTGATTCTTTGGTTCAGAAATATATATATATATATATATATATATATATATATATATATATATATATATATATATATATATATATATATATATATATATATATATATATATTGGGTCTTTGGTTTGATGATATTTCTGGAGGTAATGTTACCTGGTACTAGGCTTTGGTGACTTGGGTCGTTATCAGGGTTTTGTCCTTAGGGATTTCCTTGGTGAGTGCTTATCGGTGGTTGACGAATGATGAGAGTAGATGCTACTAGGTTGTATCTGTGTTGCGTGTTGGCATACCATGAATGAATTTGCACTGATTACTCCACTTCCTAAAATATAAATATCTAGGCAGAATCATATGCTCTTTACGATTACATAAGTTAAAAAACATACGGCAATAATACGTGATATATAGAATATTGTACAGGGACTATTGTTTGAAGTAATAGTCGTTATTAGTCACACTAACAATATTAACTTAATATGGTAAAGGTTAAACTTAAAGATAAAACGAATAAGAGCAATTTTCATGCTTTCTACATGCATATCGTAGCAACACTGGATTACTGTGAGATAAGCTCAGTAGTCATAAGAAAAATGATTGAGTATACGAAAAAATAATTCAATAAGCGAATTTCAAGGTTTAACGACTATGTAAATATATATGTGCATTTGGCACATGTTCAGCATTTAATATAATGTAAATGTTCTTCAACACTTAACTACTTTAGCATTTACTTTTCTATTATATAACTACACGCGAGGTAGGTTACATAGTTTTATGAGAGGTCTCGATTTATTACAAATTTTCAAGCCTTTACTGTTTACGCGCGACCATGCTGCTTATTAAATACATATTTCATCTTTGCAGCTGCATGGGTTTACGCAAACAATAATTAGAGAGGTGTGACTGGACATGGCACGCATGAGGACCTCTACTCCCATTTTCTTGATTATATCCTCCCGTAGGTTATGGCTTAAAGGTTATCAGGGAGTTCTGGGTTTAGGTTTTGCATCTGAATCGGCTCGAAACAATCCCCCTTTGGGTTTTGTATCTGTGGTCTCATAATTTTTTCATTTCTTGGGTTAACAAAATCCTCATGGTTAGGGGAATAAATGAGCTCCAGTGTCGTAAACGACTAAATATTACACTTGAAATGAGCTGAAGACGCTCCATATTGGTTTCTCGAATGTGATAATCTTCGGTCTTCTTGTGAATAAGAGAATTCCTACTTACCATGCATTATGACTATTTTGGGGGTAGTTCCCATGCTTAGGTATGATTCCCTGCTGTATGACGTCTTGAGCCACTGCGTGAACAATGAAAATTATGATGGCATTCGTTAGTCGCACCTTCCTGTTAAATTCTATAATTAATATGTGTTAATTTATATTGCAATGTAACCTATTCCTTTTTTTATTTTATTCTTTTTGGTTTTGAATATAGATTGTATTATTAAACGAACAGCTAACATCGTTAGCCACGTGGCTTCTACTTATATTGAAGGTATTAATCCTTTCTCATCTTGTATTTTATTCCCAATTTTCCTGTTACGGATCGATATTTGGCTTTAGTTGCCAATCGTAGTCTAAAACGATACGGTCCTATGCTATATTCCCTTAAATCATATTTGACATTCCATTTTTTTTTGAAAACATCTTCCCCTGATTTTCTTTTGCTTTCTTTAGTTATGAACTCTGTGTCGATAATTGCCTTGGCCATTGTTCTGAAATGAAAGGTAGTTTCTATTGCCTTTCGTCTAGATAATTTTTTCATGAAGTTACAATCATGGTTTACTTCAGGTCGAGGTCAAACTACCTTTTCGCCAGTATATCCTCATACTCGGGTACTTATTCGTTCGACATAATTCGATTCTTCTAAAGCTCCATATTAACTAATAATGAATATATACTTTGAATGGAAAGTAAGGTAACTTCAGGTCGAGGTTGAACTACTTTTTCACCGGTGCCACCTTGCACCTGGCTATTTGTGTATTCGAACGTAATTCGATTCCCTAAAGTTCCATACAGGCTTAAAAGTACTGAGACTTTCGAGAAACTACCTTTTTTCTGTCAATTTATTAACAATATATTTAAATCCCGTGACATTCACTCTAATTCATAGTTTTATAAATATTAATACACTACTAGTTTATTCATGTAATGCACTTTTTAAATAATAATATAAAATCGATCTACATAGACATACACTTTAGACAAAACCGGAGGGCTTTTCTATTATTTGTTTTAACGGGCTTATTTATATATACAGTTTCTTCCACGGATATTGGCTTTTAATTTCAATATGGTTGCATCATCCGACAGTGCCACTTCTGAAATTGGAGATGTTAGCATATTAGCAAGTCGATAATTTTCCCATGACGATACATTTTAACTGAGAAATATGAGTTCAAGCACTATATTATTTTTATCACCTTCAGGTGTTTTTAAGCACATTAAATACACTAATAGTTTGTTTGGAAGGTGCAGATCCTTTAGTGATACAACCATATCAGTGTGTCGCATATTTTGCCGAATGAATTTCAGTCATCGCAGAGATAAGGAAAACGGACTGTGTTTTATTTGTACTAAGGAAAAAATTTATTTTAAATGTGATTGGTAACAAGCAAAGTGTCTCGCACACAAATAAATCTAGTAAGGGGAATATTTGTTCTTAAAATCTTTATCTTTTTGAAAAACATTCAGTTTTATTTTCTTTATGTCTTTAAAATCTCTTGGAGTAAATTGAAAAATAGCGGATCCCGTTGAAGGGTTTATTGAATTCAGATACGTGTTATTTACACGACTGACGTATAAGGTCTTAAGGAAGCTTTCACCTTTTAACATATGTCCTCGGTCTACTAGTAAGGAGAGGAATTTAACGGGCCAAATTGTAGTTATGTTGTTATCGTCTTGGTCATACCAAATGTTGTCGGCGATATAATCAGACAATAAGCTATATTTTGTTGTTGGGACCCTTTGTATTCAAATTCAGAACGCCAGGTAGGCACTTAGTCTAGTGTGTTCGAGTGTTCTCATCATTGTACGCGCACTAAAGTTATAATGAACTATAATGAATCTTAGGATCATTCTTTGTTCTAAGATTATTCTTCGAGATTTCAGAAGATAGTGTAGTGTTGGACAGTCGAGATTTTCCATTGTTCTGATAAGTCCCCATTCTTTTAATGAATCATTAATATTATCCGCGCTATGGCTTTTCTTGAGTTTCCATGAGGCTACATTTTCTATTCCACGATTACTTAACTGTTGTTGGCTTGGGTATCTTATCATTATTACGGTTTTTTTGAATTTATTCTATTAGAGTTTAGGTTAGTATTGGAAACGTACCTTATGGTTGCTTGTTTCGGCGTTTTCCTTAAACAGTGGTCGACAGTTACTCACGTACTGTATCTACAAATGTGTTATTAAGTAACTTTAATTAATTCTTACATAGTAAATGATTACATAGCAGTATTATGTTTTCGAAATAATTATGCTACGTTGTAGCAATTTAAGGTATGACAGCGATTACGTAATAGCGATGCGTTTTCAATCTAATAATGTTCATCGAAAGTTATAATTGTTTACTTGGCCTTTTTAATTTTTTTGGAATTTTATTTTTATTAGTATTTACGTTCTTTTTCTTGGTGCAAGTTGTTCTTCGTAAGGAAATACTCTGTCAGGGCGTTTGCCCATAAGATAATCAACCGTGTGCCTACGCCCTGAATAGGTATTCCCCACGTTTCGGAATTCCTGTTCACCTTCATTCCTAATTCCCAGATGGCCATTTTTGTTACAGTGATTCTTTTAATGGAAGGGGTAATTTTTGCGGGTCGCTTTTCATAGAGTGAATAGTTGATTTTCTCATGAGAGCTCGCAGGTCAGACAGTTATGACCAATGGAATAAGACGCACCACAGGTCAAAACAGTTGACCAAAGGGTCCCCATAGTGTAGGGTCGTTTCATTTAGCGGTAGTTTATAACTCATTCCTATTAATCGTTCACATCTCCTAACGGGGTAGCGGTTTCTCATAGAGAGCTTGGGATCAATATGGAGGAAGAGGGATAGTAGACACCACCTCCACCGTACTGCCCAAAGCTTCCCATGACTGAGGGTCCATCCATTTGTTAGTTAATTCTTTGTTACGTAATCACAACTCGTATCTGTATAGTTGTTTTTCATAGAGAGCCAGGGCCAAATGGGAACGGGATGACAATGAAACCACCGCCATCCCCCTGTGGAAATCGCTTCCCATGATTGAGGGTCCATTTGTTTAAGAATTTTGACGAATAGGCACTTATAGTACTTGCCAAGCGATTTCTTGTTGTGTAATCAAGTCTCGTATTTGTGTAATCGTTTTTCAAAAGAAGGTGGGAGTCAAGTACTTGCGTGGTGGGATAATATATACCACGCCCATCCTTGGCTCTGACCTCCTATGATCGGGGGTCCATCCGTTTTCACTATCTCGTATCCAATGGCTATTTGAATTATTCCTCCTACATTACTTTCCAAGTATTTCATGGGGTTGTTCGCTGATTATTTATTTATTTTGTTTTTATGAATGAGAGTTGCCGTGTATATTTAGCTTTCATTACTTGTCGAGTAAAAAAAAATTTTGTTATTACCTCCCGGAGTGTGAGGGGTATCACTACTGATTTTTAGCCAAAAGTATATTTTTACATTTATTTGTTCATTTAAGCTTCGAAACTGGCTAAGACACTATGTCAGGTATTTTTAGATTATACTAGACCAAAGTATAATCAAAATGTAATTAAATATTTATATAAATAAAATATATATCGAAGATATCAATAGTCTGAGGCCAAACGATATTTTCTAATCTTCTCATTTGATCAGTGGTAATTTTTATCTTATTGCTGAAGTTGGTGTTTTTATTTTTTGGTATTTCATGAACGTCTTAGCATAGTAATTTAATCATTCCTATGATCTTTGTTTTCAGGCGAATAGACTTCTTATTAAAAATATCCAAGTAGCTCAGAATATATATATATATATATATATATATATATATATATATATATATATATATATATATATATATATATATATATATATATATATATATATATATATATATATATATATATATATATATATATATATATATATATATATATATGCTTGATCATTACATTACCGCTAATTACCAAACTGAGAAACCTTGGTTATAATGAACGCGATAACGACTCGTACATATTTTTGCCGAATAAGCATTTTAGGTTGTCTAGTATTTATAAATTTTACAGCAAGTTAGGGTGGTTACTTCCGGTCAATTTTTCTTGTGATTAAATTCGGACTGCTTTATTATATTTTTTTGAAAGAATGATCTTTTTTTGTTGATATTTGGGTTAAGTTTTTTTTTTAGTTTTTACTGTTATAAGGGGTTATTTATAATTTGGGTAATTGAACGTCGCGTGTCTTTTGATTGGCTATTATGATATATCTAATGATAATAACAGGATATTGCTAAAATAAGGTTTTACGTTTGACCAATTGTCTAACTTGACCATTTGTTTGATTGTCTTGTTCGCGTGCGTTTTTTGAATTTGGATAAGTTATCAAATAAATTTAATTTCAGAAGAGGTAGGATCGATCCTAAAGTAACCCTCAGTATATCAAACCTAGAAATACAAAAAAAATCAAGCCTTTCGAGGTTAGGATCGATGTTTACCCACTCCGGGGGCAACCCAGGACAGGCAAAACTAGGACTACGGCTGAATTCATTATATGACGTTTCGTCCAAAATTCAGGAAATACTATATTCTGCTCAGCAGAAATACAAGTCCTCCAGTTCAACGTGGATCGTTGGGCGTTCTTTGTGGTGAAAAGACCTCTGAGGAGTCCTGGTCAGTTGTATCATTTATTTGGACGTTGGGGTATTGGGTCCTCATAGTTACGTTATTGTCCGTTGGAGGGTTTTGTTGAATAGACTCTATTTGGAGTTTTATATCGTGACGCCGGGCTTGGTTTGGGATTGTGAAATACAAGGGTTGTCATGGCCCTTCGTTGTAATTGTTAGCAAGAATATTTCCCAAATGGGGGGTTGAGGGGTAGATCAACTTCAACTGTGAAATAGGTTTCCACCATTTTCACTAAGTTTGAGCAGAATTCTCTTTGTTTTTGTAATTCTCTGTTGATTTCGGTTTTGTTTTCCTTCAGTCGTTTTTCTAAGCTTTCCTGTTGTAGTTTAATTATTTCTTTCTGTGCTTTTAAGTGGTCTTACTTATGCTGTAAGTTTAGGAGCTTTACTCGTTCAGGTGCCAGTGCTTCTTGTACTGCTATTGTGGCAGATAGAACTGTACTGTTTGTATCAGCTTGCACTTTTTTTACCAATTTCTTGCATTTTATTATATAATTCTTGTAATTTTAGGAGCTGGTTGGGGTAATTATATCCCTTAACTAGCGTGGCGTCACTTATTGATTCCATTTCGTTCTGGATTTTGGCGGTCTGCTCCTTAACTTCCATAAACTCAGTCTCGATTAATTTATCCATTTGTTTAGTCACTAGGAACTCATTTATTTTTTGTTCATTTTTTCTTAGGAAGCTTTAACTTCACTAAGAGATTTAAGTATGTCTTCTATCATATTCTCGATTTTCAGTCTTTCTGTTACCAATTGTGCCGAAGCGTCTAGTAGTTTCGATCGCATCTGCAATAGCTGGTTCATAGTCGTTCCGTCTGTAACGAGGTGGCACTAGGTATTTTTTTGAGGAGAAGTTGAACAATTCTTGTTCTATTTCTATCCTCAGGTTTTTCTATCAAGCCGGGATTCAGTTTATCTGGAAAAGTTAACTATTAATTTCCTTCGAGCTTTTACGGGTAGCTTTCGTAGAAGTGTCGTATCCATACACGTCTGTTTTAAGGGTTTTTTCATATTTAACCTACTCAAATTGTCTTAACGTTATTTTGTGACTTTTTTTCTTTGGGTACTTGATCTTTAGACATATTTCCATTTACCCGGTGTTTGACTTACTCTGCCAGATTTTGTGGTAACTTCCTGTTCGCTTTCTGACGTTTTATTCTTTTTTGACTTTCCCATAGAGATTAGGTCAAATTTCTTGTACTGTTTTAATAAGAATTTTTGACCTTTTAATTCAGCTTCTTTTGCCTGCGTGGTGGCCGAAGTTTTTTTTCGTTTTTGTGCGTCTTGGGGTTCGTCCGGAGCTGATTCATCGTCGGATTCAGTAGAACTAGTTCCTGAAGATTCATCATTAGGACTTTCCGGGGTGGTCCTTTGCAATTTTGGAGTTTCACCTGCCCTTGCTTCATATATCTCGTCTCCTCTCGAGGTAGAGGGCTTATTTTCCATTTCTTCACGCTGGAGTCCTGTTTCGGGGGAGTTAAAATATTCTTGGGAACTATGGGAAGAGTTAAATGTTTTTGGAGAGTGTTTCCATTGTTTGAATGCCATATCCTCGGGGGGGGGGGGCGTGACTTTGGATACCGTTATGTTATGGTATTGTCCTAGATTTTCATCTTCAGGGTGTTCCTGGGTCCAAGGCAAGGTACTTTGCCTTGTTTTTATGGGGTGATTGATGATGTCCATAGTTTCTCTCAATTTTTTTATATTTCTTTCCCTGGGTGGGGTTTTCTTTGTTTTTACACCCGGTGTTTCCATAGCTCTATTTAATTGATCCTCTAACGATAGGGGCCTCTCTATCGGGGTTGATGGTGATACCATATCGTCTGGAAATCTTTTGTGGGGACATGGGGTTGAAATTATATCGGGGAAAAATTGGGTTTTTGGGGACAGCGTGTAGTTTAACTCTTCTGAGGTTTCTGATGATGAACTTTTTGGACCTTTTGGGGTTCTTATTGGTATGGGTATTAAGGATTTTTTTTTAGGGATGACTAGATTTTTCATGGCCAAAAATTCTTCAAAGTTTTCCTCGTCGCTATCATTCTCGAAATAATCTTGTTTGAAGTTGAAAGGTTTTAACTCGGCTAGCCTTGACTTAGGGAATTCATTTTCCGTGTTTGAAGAATCAGTAGATGAGGATTTCGGTGCCAATCTGTCTGGGTACATAGCCCTTTTTATACGGCTGACATGTGCCTTATATGTTCTTCTGTTGTCAGGGTTTATCATTTTAAAACTAAAATCATGGTTGTATTTTTTGATTATTCTGTAAGGTCCGGAATATTTATTGAAGTTTTTTGCCTTCCACCTTTGCCCCATTCTTTAGGTATACACAATCTCCTACTTTAAAATGTATGTTCCCTTTGACTTAGGACTTGTTTCTCAATTCTTGGTTTATTTTTCATTTTTCTAATTCTTGTCTTACTATCTTTTCGGTTTTCCTCATCCTATTTATAAAATCTTGCTTTCAGTCCTCTGTATTATTGTAATACTGTCTAGATTCTATAACTTCCTGATAGGGTATTTTAAAATCGCGTCAAAATTAAAAGATAAAATGGACTTTCTTTAGTTGTTTCTGAATAGGCAGTATTGATTACATTGGTTAAGTAAGGTAGATATTGATCCCAATCATTTCGGTTGTCTTTTGTATAAATACTTAAGACATTGGAAAATATTTTATGCCTGTTTTCAATTTCCCCATTAGCTTGCGGATGGTAGGGGGAGGTCACCAATTTATCTATATTAAGAAAACTCATTAAATCTTTTGTTACTTTAGAAAAAAAATTACTTCCATTATCGCTAATAACTTTGTTAGAGACGCCAAATTTTAAAAATATTATTGCCAGTGCTTTACTCGTAGCGTATGCGCCTTGATGTTTCAATGCTTTGGCAAAAGTGAACCCGGAAAAATGATATATAACTGAAGGAATGCAAGTATGGCCTCTGTTGGAAACGGGTAAGCCTCAACTTGTTCATTATAGATCGAATGAAACAATGTCGAAAGGAAACCTTGCTACTGGCACTCTTCCCATCAGGGGGTGGGGGTAAGTTTGGGGATTCTCTCTTAAATTACATGATTCGCAATTGTTTATGAAGTCTTTGAGTTTGGTTAATGCTGAAGGAACAAAGAAATATTTTTTTAATCTATGATAGGTTTTCGTGATTCCCAGGTGTCCGCCTGTATCTGAATGAAAATATTCAAAGGCAGGTATTGTTAGGTTTTGGGGTAACACAGGTATTACCGAGGTTTGGTTTCTATTTGTATCACCTGTTTTCACATTTCAGTAAGCTTTTCGTATTTGACCTGTGGACATCTATTGATATTTAAGCCAGATTAAATTTGGAATAAATTACAGTGGATTGTAGTGACCGTCAGTTTCGAAATAAGCGAAATAATAAATTTATATTTACGGACTATTTTAAAATTTGGATATATTTACTCACTCATATAAGGTCATCTATTATTTTACTATCTTTTTAATTTGGTTTGATAATCTGATTATAATTCAATTTTGCTAATAAGCGAGCAGAAGAGGGGAGTTTCTTGTCGCAAGGGCCGTTGTACCTGCCGGGAGTGTTACTCCCTTAAACTGCGGGGATCTGGTAGCAGGAAACTACACTTTCTTCGCTTATTGGTATCTGGTTCTTATGATACGTACAGTGAATAATGAATAATGGTTTTATTTTTTCGCCGGTTTTAATTTTTTTGCAGTTTAACCGTGATAATGGAGTGAATGAAAACGAAATGCTGAAATTTGGAAAGGAGTTTTTTCTGGACTTGCCGAGTGTAATCGAAGCTAAAAAACTCCTCCACGATGCGGCTGTACCTGGGACTGAGCTTCCGAGAAGACAGGGGCTGAAGGCTTTGGAAAGCCGTCTGAAGGATATATTAAGTATATTCGAGAAATATGACAATGAAGACATAGACCTACCGATGTTTGTAATTCATTCTCCAAATGATGCACCTATCATTCCTGGTTTGGTTTATTCGAGTTTGAACGCTAAAATGAATAGAATGGAACACTTCCTAAAGACTGTTTCAAGTAAGTTCGATTCGTATGATAATCACTTTCCACTACTGCCTGCCCATGCAACGCCGTCAACTGACTCTCACACCACTGTTGTTGTCTCTTAAGTGCCGCAAACACTAAATGACCCGATAAAACGCAAATAAGTGCTCGATAAGGTGAGCTGTCATGATGCAGTTACCAAGCTGAGTTTGCAAGGTGACAAATGGCTAATCAATGTTAAAAAATCTGCTGCTGAAGAATTCAAAGACTCTATTTCAGTAATTTTAGCAGAATCTCCATCCAAGGTGGTCACTAAACGGTTTTTTAGGATAGTCCGAGGAATAACAAAGGAATGAGACCTCTCATTCTTTCAAGGATATCCAGGTGTGGTGGAAGCTATGCGGCTCGGTGCACACTGGCACGGTTAAGCTTGAGTTTTGTGACTCCATGTCAAAAGTCAAGGCTATGCAAAACGGTGTTAAACTTGGATATGAATATTTATCTATGAAAGAATATCTGTCGGTACCTTGGTGCTGTCTAAAATGCCGTTCGCCAGACCATAAAGTAGCTGATTGTGCAAGTTTGGTTGTGAAGTGTGCACGCTATGCGGGCCCTCATATCTCCACTAAGGATTCTCCCTGCCAGCTTGATGCAAGATGTGCCAATTGTGGTGAAAATAATGCCTCCTTTAGTCTTAGATGCAAAGTGCTGAGAGATATCATTGCCAAGAAGAAATTATTGTGCCTGTTTCGATTGTTTCGCTTAATATAAATGGTACTCGTTTAAAGGAGCATTTAATTGATGAATTGTGTGACCAATTTGACATAGTATGCCTTCAAGAACCCCTCCTGACTTCTGCTA
The DNA here is from genome assembly GCF_049724085.1 of Artemia sp. Qi Xiang Cuo. Classification (NCBI taxonomy): domain Eukaryota; kingdom Metazoa; phylum Arthropoda; class Branchiopoda; order Anostraca; family Artemiidae; genus Artemia; species Artemia sp. Qi Xiang Cuo. The sequence continues at coordinate 66,453,900 of NC_142794.1, forward strand.
GTATAACGTGTTAAAAAGAAGTCGTAATCATTTCGTTTTTACAACTAATGCTGAGGTCACTTTTGGTAGACCTTCTGGAGGCCTCGCGTGCATTGTTAAGAATAACCTGAGTTTTCTCTCTCCAGTGTGTTTTCACAGTGACAAATTCATGCTTGCAGTTTAGTTTAGTAATACTGTGCTGATAAATGTGTATCTCCCGTGTAACAAAAAAACTATTTCCGCTTTAAACGCGTATATGAAAGCCTCAGCTCATCTTAAGGCTATTCTTGCGTCTGTTGTATCGACTGGTTATGATTTCATAGCGGTTGGTGACTTCAACACAGATATGACAAGTCAGTCAGTTCGATCTGATATAGTCCGTGATACTTTTTCTGCTTATACGATAGTTGAGAAAAGTGTTGATTATTCATATATTCACCAATCTAGAAGTTTGTCTAATATTGACCATGTAGTTTCACCGCCAAATATTAATGTATCGACTGTTCTCGTTCATGAAGACTATCGTGATATTGACCACCTCCCGATTTCGTTCTCTGCTTCAGTAGTCACTTCCCGTTCTACTAGACCATTTACACAAATTTCCAGGTGGGTTTACAGGTATAACTGGAATAGAGTAATTTTGCACTTTATATTACTACGTTGGCCGCGTTATTGGGTTCTATAAAAGTTCCTTACCATTTGCTTGAAGTTACTGACCGTTTCTCAAATGATAAGCAGTCTCTAAATGAAAATTATAATAAAATAATTTGGTGCTTAAATCAAGCAGAGGCCGCTGCTGTTCCTCTAGAAAAGATTAAAGTTAAAACTAGAAAACCAGAATGGGTTTTGGACCCAGAATTAAAATATGGAAAGAATAAAACAAAGTTTTGGCTACGAAAATGGGTGTCTTGCGGTCGGCCAAATCGAGGAGTTGTCTTTGATCTGAAGCAAAGTACCAAGCGTGTTTATAAAAAATGTTTACGGCAATCTAGGGTGTCTGGTTTTGATTTTCCAGCGTCGAGAAAGGAGTGGTCTCATGTTATGAATTCCGATAAGCTTAGTAGTGATTTTTCTGAAAGTCCTATAGCAGTTCATACTTGGGTGTCCTATTATAATGATATTTTCGGCAAGGTGAACCGGGAAGTTGAAAAGTTTTTTAGTAGCCTTCTTGAGTCGTGTTTGCCTAATCATATTTCTCAGAGTAATGCATTACCAGTTTCTACTGTTGATATTAGTCAAGTAATTAAGAACATACAATCTAGCTCTGTTGATCAATACGGAATTTCGTCTTATCATCTAAAAGTAGGTTGCCCAACTTTGATAGATCATCTTCAGCTACTGTTTCAGATGTGTTTATCTGCTTCTATGATTCCTAAAAGTTTTATTCGTAGCACAGTCACCTTGGTTTTGAAGCAAGGAAAAACTTCGTCAGAGTGTAATTCTTATTACCCAATTACTGTGTCGTGCACTCTCAGCGAAGTTTTTGACTATGTTCTTTTCCCATTCAGTTCGGAAAATGTTAATTTTGGTGAAAACCAATTTGGCTTTCAAAAAAGGCTGGGATGTCAGCAAGCCCATCGTGTTCTAGCTTCTCTCCTATTGCAATCTGTTAATGATAAATCTCTTCTTCATATCTGTGCTCTTGATCTTTCGAAAGCTTTCGATAGTATAGTCCACTCATATGCAATTTATTCTCTTTTTTCCAACAACATTAATCTTTCTATTGTTGTTTTGTTACGGTACTGGTAATCGAATTCTTTTATTCAGGTAAAATGTAATGGAGTAGTTTCTGATTCAAAGGTGTTTCTTTTGCGTGGGGTCCGTCAAGGTGGTGTGCTTTCTCCAACTATTTTTAAGTTGTGTATTACTCCTATTCTTTCATTCTTGCCTTCGATTTTCATTTCTGATGGAATTGATGTCTCGTATCTTGCTTAAGCAGACTATGTTCTCCTTGTCAGTCGTTCTAGGGCTGCACTCTCACATTCTGTCAGCTGGATCTCAGACCAGTTCAGACGGATTGGGTTTATGTTGAATGTTGATAAGTTCGAATATATTTCATTTAATTCGATTGCGAGTGTCCCTCTTAATTGTTTTTTCTCTAATCCCTGTGTCTCTTCTTTTCGGTGGCTTGGTCTTGACATTGCTAATAATCTCAAAACACTTCGGGCTCTGACAGTTTCTAATGCAAAAAAAAATTTAGATTGGATATTCAAAAATTGTTGCAAATAGAGGGAGGTACAATAGAAAAGCGCTTGGGAAATAATATTCTTCATTTTACGATCATTCTATTCTTTTTTTATCTGGTTTTCTTCCAATTCTGAAGCCTAAAGATCCGAATTCTATCCAGACTTTTTATTTTAAATTTTCTCGGTACCTTTTGTGCCTCCCTCCGTGGTTCCGGAACCGGCATCTAATATCGCGATTCGGCCTCCCTAATTTACGGTAAAAAGTGACTGTGCTTGCGGGAAAGCTATCGTTGTCTGCAGGTCTTACTGCGCACTATAATTTACGTCGCCCTATTAAATAATTGTTAAGTGTGCGAGTTTGCTTTTTTTTGTTTGTTTGTGTTTTTTATGTACTCTGCTTCTTTTTTATAGTGGGTAATAAATAAATTATTATTATTATTAATTTCTGTTTTTAGGGTTCTGAACTTATCAGGGAGGTTATCGGAATTAACAAAAAAATTAATGAGAGTCAAACACAGTGCATCCTTAATTTGATTTCTTTTAACGTTTGCCAGCGATAAGGGGCTATGAGTAAATTCGTTTTCTTCAATTTGGATTTTTGTTTTATTCTTCTTGTGTTTTCGTTTACTGGGATTAATGGCATTTATTTCTTGATTTTGGTTATCTGAGGAGTTATTTTCGGGGTATCTACTCAAATAATCACAGGGGGCATTTTGTTTACCCGTCAAATGTTCGAATTTGTAATCCAGATCTTCGATTTTCATTATCCATCTAGCTAAGATTCCAGTTGGATTTTTGAATGTGCTTAGGTACTGCAAGCTTCTATGGTCCAAACGTAGCTTAAATTTTCGACCCACTAAATAATGTCTAAATTCGTCTAAATGGTAAATTATAGATAGTAGCTCCAATTGTGTTGCAGAATAACTGCTTTCGCCTTTCGATAGAGTTCTGCTTGAATAGCATATGACTTTCTCTTTATACTGAGGAGGTTTCTGTAGAGGATCGGGGTAGTTTTCTACGGGATTAATTGGGAAAGTATTGCACCGATGCCCAGAGCTGAGGTGTCAGTGGTGACTACAAATTGTCCTTTTCTAAAATCAGGTAGTAACAATATTGTTTCGAATGTAATCACCATCTTGAGGTTGTCCAAGGAGGTATGAGATTTATGGGTTTAAGTGATATTTTAGAGGGTCTCTTTAGTAAGGTTCGTAAAAGGTTTCGCAGTTTGTGCATAGTTATGTATAAATTTTCTAAAATAACTGGTTAAACCAAGATTTACTCGCAATTGTTTTATAGTTTTCGGGGGTTTGAGGTTTTCTGCGCATTTTATCTTTTCGGGATCTGGTGATATTTGGCCTTGGGTCACTATCATTCCTAAAAAATTTATTTCGGACTGAAGTAAATTTACTTTTTCAGGTCTACATTTTAGATTACCCTCTCTGAATTTTTCAAACACTTTGGCTAATGTGTTTAAATGATCCTCCGGGGTTTCTCCTACACAAATCACATCATCCACAAAATGAATAATATTCTCTACACCTCGTAATGAATGTAACAGAGGTCTACATAGTGCACTTGAACTAGTTTTGAGTCCAAAGAGTACTCTTAAATATTCATAAGAGCCACACTCTGTTGTCGGAAACACCGTTTTATAAACGTCATTGTCTGCTATCTTAACTTGATGATAACCTCGTGTGAGGTCGAGAGATGTAAAGATTTAATATTTGGTTGAGATGGAGTCTAGGATTTCATCGATTCGGGGCAGGGGAAACTTGTTGCTAACTACCTGCTTGTTCAATGCTCTATAGTCTACTACAAGCCTAATGTCTTCGTTCTTTTTTGACACTAGTATAACAGGGGCCGAATACGTGCTTATGCTTGGGCGTATAATATTATTTCTCTCTAGTTCGCAGATTTTATTTTTTAACCAATTTTTGTAGGGATGAGGGATGCAATAGGGTTGTTTAGCTACAGGCAACCCTGTAGTTTGGATAGAATGTTCATAGAACGGTATCAATCCAATGTCTTCTTCACAAGTGGAAAATATATCTCTAAAATTCCAGAGCAATTCACATAATTTTTCTCTTAATTTTGTATCTTGGACATGATCTAATTTAAATTTTTTCAAAAATTGGGGTCTTGTTAGTAGGTACCTATTCTTTGGATTACTGACATCAATGCTATTAACTAAGCTTCTTTTGGAGTTTTTTCACTTGTTTAACTCGTGCTCAGAAATCACTTGTATTTCAACGAGACATGTTCCCTTTTTTAATGTAATCGTATCATTTTCATGTGTATTAGTCAACCAAATAAAACCTTCTCCTTTCTCATGTAGAATGATCTGTTCTTCACAAAATAGATTTTCGGAGATTTCTCCACACGGGGGTGCAAACCAAATTTCGGAATTGTCATTTACGGGGTTTGACCATTTGGGAGATTTAAACTCTTTGCATTGTTTTTGGGGGGATCTTTGTTTTACGGACTGCGAATCCATAATATTTTTCTTCCGAGTATTTAAGATTGGCGCTTGGTTGCTATTAATTTAAGATTGGCGCTTGGTTGCGTCAAATCTTCCGCTTGTGGGGTTGGCTGTAAGGGGACAGTATTGAGATTTATTATCTCGTTCCATAATTCTGCTGTTTTCTTTATTTCTGTTTGCCTATACTCCTGCATTTTCCCTGTTTTTGTTTTTATTGACTCGATCCATTTGCTGCTTGAGTTTCTCCTACAAGACGAGAAACGGGGTACAAAAGACTTTATTCTATTCAATATTGCTTCCCCTTTCTCCACGCGTCGGAACATAGGATCGGATGGATATACGAGTCTGTGATTCGCTATATCTAATATCACTTTATTAGATTTTAAAAAATTAGCACCTATTATAGCCTCATATGGGAAATTCTTACATATTATGAAGTTGGTAGGAAAGATTCTATTATCTTTTTTCACATCTAGGCGTATGGAGCCTATTCCTTCTAGCCTAGCCCTGTGACACTAGTTAAACTGGGAATGTTAAAACTTTTCTGTCGCTTGATATACACTGGTAATTTATTAAATATATTCGAGTTTATTATGTTAACCGAGGCACCGGAATCTACTACCGCTTTGAAATAAATATTTGCAACACCAAAATCATTTAATATAGGTAATAATTCATTATTATCATTTAAAGAAGGTACAACGACTGGAAGGGACCTATAAAGATTACTGGCCTCCGGTGTTCCGGGTAATTTTCTTGGGGGTCTGATTCGTTTCCCTCTGCATTTATTGAATAGGTTGGTGTTTGACATTTGGGCTCGGTGGGAACTTCCCTATTAAGTTGATTGACATTTGATTGTGTTGGTTGCCACGCATTATTACGTGGGTTGGAATTTCTTGTGCCGACGGCTCACGGCATTTGTTCATTTTGCATTGCCGAAAAATTTCTTCCCGTCGGGAAAAAATATCCTCTGTTATCGCTCGTATTCCTGTTAAATCTAGTAAGATAGACTTTCCGCGTATTGAATTGGTGCAAGTTATGTCACGTATTTGGATTTGGGAATCAATAATTACTTTGTTGTTTGGGGGAAGGATTGATGTATTCTAATCCTTGTTGATAGGGGTTGCGGAACGAAGGGAGACGTGAGGGGTTACTCCTATAGCTTCCTGACCCATAGGCATTTAGGTTCGTTCTCCCGAGAAAATGGTTATTAAAACTAGGAGTTGCTGGTGTGTAACTGTTTCTTGTACGGCATTCCCTGGCAATATGTCCCTTTTTATTACATGCATAGCATATAATTGGGTTTTACGTCGTTTGCCGTATTCATGGGTACGAATCATACCATTCTTTGCCTGGTAGGGGTTGAGGATCTATTTTGGTTCAGTTTTGGTGAATTATCTCTCGAGAAACATGCGGGTGAAATTCCTCGTGATCGTCCCAGAGTTGATTCTCCTACATTATATATTCTTGACTTATAGTCATTTGCCACAATCGTGTCAATTTCAACCATTCTCTCTACTTCCTGAACTGCCAGCTCTAATGTTTGAATATTTTTTTATATTAACATTCGGTACAGTTTTGGGCTCAATCCTTGCAAGAAAGCATTTAGTACAATTTTATCATATAAAGGACCAGATTTTTTCCCATATTTAGCCTCTATTGATACCATTACTTTGTGTAGGTATTCCCTAACATTTTGGGTTTCGTTGAAACACACAGTTCCGTGCTTTAATTTGTGGGTTGAACTGGTTTCAAAAAATCTTTCGAATCGGATCGAAATCGGAACGCTTTTAGCAATTTTTCTATTGAGTCTATTGGAAGATTGTTATCTTCCCCTATGGTGTTCTCCATTTGTTTTAAAAATGTTAATGCTTGCCCTTTAAGTCTCATTAACAACATGCCTACTAATGATTTTAAGTCCGTTTTAGTTGCTTCTACGAATTGGTTTGATTGGATACTAACTACGTCTGAGTCTCCGTTATATGTGGGAAGGGATTTTGAAATTTCCACTGTTTTGGCAATAAGTTTTTGCTCTAGCAATTGTTCGTTTGGATCTAACGACAAATTGGTTAGTTTTTTTTTATTATAACTAAAATTCGGCACTGGTTTTATTTTTTTTTATATAACTCAAATTTAACACTTCAAAATTTCTGTTATCTTATGAGGGGATTCTATATATATTTTCTTTTAGGGAGTATACTTTTTTTGTTAATATTTTAAGGGGACTTAGGCCTATCAAAATATTTTACTTTCTCTATGCGTAATATTACTCAATAATCTTTTTCTGTAGAAAATTTTGTCCTTGTGTTTTGCTCCCTTAAACAGCACCGCGATAATTCTAATGGGGGGTTTTCGATTATTTGTTTATTCTTATATTTTATAGCATGGTTTGTCGGGGAGCTTCGTGTAGCGGGGGATTAAAATAGTGAATCAAGCAGGGAGTATATACTGACGGCCATACTGAGTCAAAATCATATTGAAAAGATTCAGGTTCTCATAAGAGTGGTTGGAGCCACAAGGTCAAACTATCTTGAGAAATATTAACATAAAGAGACAAAATTAAGAAAGTAATGTATTTATTTTTACTCACATTAGCGGTACAAAAGCTTATCAGGAATATCAAAAACACTTCACAGACACTAAGACAATGTTATAGACTAAGGCATATACAATGCAACAGTTAAATCACTTACATTAATTGTTCTCAAAGGATCACTCTAAACTCATAATAGACTGCTGATAGACTGGCTCTAGACTCATCCTAAGAACTGATAATAGACTGATGCAAAACTGCTAAGTTCTAAGCAACTATACCCTCCGATTTCGCCGGAGGTTACATTCAGGTATTGCTAAAAAGTATATTACACTGGTCCTATTGGTTCAGACTGTATGTCCTATATCTCCACTGGACAAGGATACACCAAATGGCTACTTGAATTTTTATACGATTTATAACTTTAAGACTTCCCTTTGAATTTTTCTCGACAAAACAAAGTTTTACTTTGTAATTTTTCGCTAGGGACATGGCACTTAGTTTCGAGAAGACTTATAATTTATCTCTGTGAAAGTTGTTAAAGGACAATACAATTTAGTTACATTGGAATACATAGTCCTAAACTTTTCAGAACAGTTTTCAGAACAATGCAATTAGATTACACAAAAATACTTAGTATCTCTAGCGACTATTTTTTTGTATGATAAATTCTACCTTCTCTGGACAGTTTGGGAATTCAAGCTCTAAAGATTTAAATCACATTGTTGGTCGCCTGTCATGTAAGGTATGGTCAGATTGATATTTATTGCATACTTTGGTGACGCAGAGGCGGATTTATTTATTGCTGTTACATTTTCTGTGGGAAAGATTTTTTACAAAGTTTGTCCAATTAAGATACAATTGTTTTGCTACTTTTTAAATTCGACGATTAAGTCTTACTCGATCTGTAGGTTACTTGAATTTGTAGGTTCATATTTTGGGCGATTTTATTTTACTTGGGTAACTTTAATTGAAAAATTTCGAGGTTTTGAATTTTGATTCCATTGCACAGCTGCCACAAGGTTGGGTGACAAGCTTGCTACCTGTCTCTGTAAAAAAAAGTCCTAGGAACTGGAATGTTGATTTCGCATCCTATACACCATAATACCGTCCTTATAATTTTTTGCAATAGATGGATAAATATTTTTTTTGACAGAAGCTTCTTTGGGCCATTGCAAAAAAAACACGTTTACAAATAAAATCATAACACATGATTAAAACACACATAATAATAACAAAAAATAATGCGTAACAATAAAATAACATAACGATGGCAAGAATAAGAATACGCATAGTATTATAGAAGGATGCACATCATGTAGCGCACGTAATAGATAAAGAGACTTATAAGGCTTCAAAGCCACATGGGCCATGCCAAAAAAAAGAAAAATAACTAACAAAGAAAAAAACTCACACACATTCAACAATACTTCAAGTACTCACCCCCAACCCCTCTTAAAAAATCTCTCATACTTTGCAAGACGAAAAAACACAAATAAAACAATCAATTTGTTGATTAATCATTACTGCATTACCACAGAACGACTAAATCATTACCAGAGAACGACCCAGGCTTCAATCCTCCTATTTCGAAGGAGAGTCCAATAGTCATTGGACCAGGGTTATTATCCCTAGAGGTTTATCACTATTCATAGTGATTTTTGATATTACTTAAAGTAAAAAATCACTAAATCAACCACAAAATCTCTAAAATCTAGTGGTTTGTTTTTTCTTCACCGGCCGGCAACCCTGCACTGGATTGCAGCAGATTCGTATAACCCATGCCTAGTTATATTTGACGATATTATTTATCTTATTATGACTGACACAGTTTCAGGAGCAACTGCCGTAAATTACGGAAATTGTCCCCTGTTGACAGATAGGTCTTACAAGAAAAGTTCCTCTAATTTTCCACTCATTGTTTTCCTTATCCCTGCAGCCCTTTGCCTAAAGACTATCTAACTAGAGGGCAGGAGGGAGGTCTTTCATATTTTCCATGGGGGAATTTCCGCAGGGCAATTTTCTGGGGGAAAACGTCGGCTCCCCCTAAAAAGACGTCGTATCTCCTTTGCAGCCAGCAGCCATCGTTGAAAGGTAAAAATTTTTATACTTGGTTTGCTCAGTATACCTTGTTTCGTCTCATGGCTGCGTGATCGATTTAAACTTTCAATATTTATTTTTGGCGGTGAAGGGGCTATTAAAAGGACAAAGAGACAGTAATTTGTGTTTGGTATAATATAACATGTATGATACAACATGTTTTTGATACAATTGGAGTGTTAATAGATCGTGTTTTTATCATGTTTAAAATCAAATAAATTTGTAGCTTCCATGAATCCTATCAAAAGTAAATAAAGAGAGCGTGTAGATTATGGGTACAGTATTGCCTTTAGTCATTTCCCTCGGTGGATTTTGTACATAAATGCCAAATATCTTATTCAATTCCATGGTTTTTTAAACTTCCTATTTCTTTCCATAAACTTTCCAAATCTTGTGAAAACTACCAATTTTCGCTTGAATTTTTCTGTTTTTCAATAATTTTTTTTTTCAAAGTAATACTTTTGCAGAGAAAAATATTTCCAGTTTTTCTTTCACATTGGCGGCTAAATAATATTTATATCCTAGCTTACTCTTATGCTGGTTGTCAAGCGTAGAAAAGTCTCCAATTAAGAGGCTTATAAGTAACTAGCTTTCTTAGCTCGAAAGGCGATTATATTGTGGTCCAGAAAAAGCTTTTTTATGAAGCAGAAGAATGTTTGAGCCTAGTCAATAAAAAATATATTCATCTGATTAATAATTTTTTTTTTCAAAAATGCTTAAAAGGAACACTTTTTTCTTTTTCAAGGATGGCCTATCTAGAGAACACATTTCACCTGAGCATCTGGAAAATGTTTCTCATTTAGAAAGTAATTTAAAAATAAATAAAATTACTGAAATATTTTTCGTTTACAATGCGTACTCTGAAACTGTCATATTTCTTTTCTAAAGCTTAAAATAAGTGCTTCTCTTGGAAGAAGTATGCATCTCAACTTCAATGCTAAAATAAATTTATTACTGTAAAGGGACTTTTAGTGTAACTCTTTTTTAATTCTCTTTAACAGATGTTGATTGGGACATGCTACACTGTATTTATTTATCTTATGCCTATACTTTATTTCTTTTCATCATTTTGATTTTGCTCTCTTTTAATAGGTAATCGCTGACCCCAGAAAACATGCACATCTGAACAATTTTATTGTGGTGGTGGAAATTGCGTCCCTTTGAGATGGCACTGTGACGGAGACAAGGACTGCCCTGATTTAGCTGATGAACTGGTATGCCACCTTCTACAATGTATTTTTTATAGTGAATATACAACAAACTTTAAGTATCGCTTTGTTTTAAATATATTTACCACAAATTTAGTGAATATACAGAAATACGTTTTGCAAGTACACTAGTTTTTTTTTACACAAGTTAAGTCGGTAATTTGCAGCAAACTATGTTCTTCGGAATATAATACAAATTTTAAGTAAAATAAGGTAAAGTTGGTAAACCAGCATGTACGTTTTTTATAAAAGATGTGGGGCCAATCGTAAAATGAGTCGTAAAATAATTCGTAAAAATGCCCGGGGGAAGTAAATATTTTTGCTCGAGTCTTTCTTTATAATGATCCAAAAAGGTACTTTTTTCAAATCTATGTTGCCCATATTTCTTCGTTTTGATTATTTTATAATAAAAATACCCCTAAAAAGTTCTATTTCAAAATCTTGGGAAAGGCAGCCAAGACTCCTATCAGCTACAAATTAGTGCCACTCCCCAAAATACTCTTGTATCACTAAGGGTAGTCAGCAAGCATGTCGGAACTTGAGGGTTTATAGATTAAAGTCCTACTGGCAGATCCTTAGAGCTTTCTGGACAGTGATACACATTCAAATAGTCATTAAACGTTATGGTGTCAGGGTAGACCTTTCTCGAGTCTGCTTAAAAGGAACCTTGACTGCATACAGCGCTAACACAGGAAAAATCTTTCGGCTTTTTCTTAGCTGGAACCTAGCAAAGGTCGAAAGACAGGAAATCAGGTTGCGGAGAATATTCCAGTCCTACTGGCTTCTTTCCAAAGTTTTTGTGCTGTAAAATTCATTCTAATTGTCTGTAAATGTCATGGCGTCATGGTAGACCTTTCACGAGTTTCTCTTACAAGAACCGTGATTGCAAACAGCGCTGGTACAGAGAAAAATCTTTGGCTTTTTCTTAGCTGGAACATTGTAAAGGTCGGCTTCGGGTTTTTCTTATCTTAAACCTAGCAAAGAACGAACGACAGGAAATCAGGCTGCGGAGTAGATTCCAGTCCTACTGGCTACTTTCCAAAGCTGTCTGTGCTGTAACATTCATTCTAATTGTCTGTAAATGTCATGGCGTCAGGGTAGACCTTTCACGAGTTTGTTTTTCAGGAACAGTACTGCAAACAGCGCTGGCACAGAGAAAAACTTTTGGCCTTTTCTTAGCTGGAACATAGTCAAGGTCAAACCACAGGGAAAAGGCAGCGTAATCACTCACATGTGACATCATACTTCATAGAAGCAGCTTTCAAAACATGCGTATTATATTATCTTGTCCAAAGTTACGTGTGTTGAATCGTCTAGTATATGAAGATTTACTTTTTGTCAAAAATGTCGTTTTCTTTTAATTTAAATTTTTCACTAACAGAAAGCACATATGTATAAAAATAACCTTTCAAATTAACCCCTAAAAATCTATGTTATTTCAGTGCCCCTCTAGCGGTGAAAAGGACGAAGAAGGCGAATAAAGAAAGAGGCACATCACAGTTTCCCTTGTGTATCAAGATGGGGTACTAGCATTTTCTTTGCCTTAAACCAATTTTTTCAATTTATATAACAGCTGTTTTCCATTTTGCATATTCACCCATCATCCATTAATCCACTATCTTTGGAGTTTTATTAGATAATTCCCACGATGTTTGTGCCCCATTTCATTCTATTTGAGGCAAGCATTATATTGTGATAAGATTATGAGAAAACTTATGCTTGAGTTGATCATGTCAGCACTGTAGAATTTAGGGTTATAAAATGTTAGAATGATATGTGTTTAGCTTAATTGTTCAACCCATTCACGGTAATGAAGGGCAAGTAAAGAGCAAAACTTGTTCATTGGAACCAAAAAAGAGAAAAAGATAGAATTTAGAACATTCGGTGCATAAAAATAATTTCCCTTTTTATTATTGTTCATTATTTATTATCTTTAAGGTTATCCATTGCAGTTATTAGCATAAGAAAATTTAGATAAGTATAGAAAAGGCGGATGATCCTGAAGAAACAACACGATCAAATTCAGCACATATGTGCTTCCGTGTGTGTTCGTGTGCAAATGTGAGTAAGTGTGTATCTTGTGAATGTTGGTTGTGGGATTAATTGTAGGAATATCTGCATATTTGGAAGTTGTAGTCCCAGCGCAGCAGTACATGGATTTACATCATCCTCAGCTTCTGGCATCCTCGTGTTTCTTTTATTGTAGATGTTCTGATCCTGACATATTTCTTCCAATTTAACCGTCAATTCACGACTGATTTCGTTTCAGAGGATGTGCACCACGCTCGTTAACAACATCGTTGGTGTCTAAAAAGTACAGTTGATCATATGAATGGGGTTTGAAATCGTTTTGAGTGGTTTGTATTGGATGTGTCCCAATATTTATTTAGTGATAAACTTGTCCAGCTGCTTTGAAGCTAAAAATCTTATAACTATTGGTTGTTCGATCATCACTTTCGTTGAATGAAGCTGAAGCGAAAAAAATATATTTATGTGTCGAATTTGTTTTTGAAATCAAATTGCGAGTGAGTGACTTCGTAAAAAAAAATGCGAATTAATTCATTTGGAAATAGTCGAATGGCAATACAATTCGACCATGCAAGCAGCAATATCCACATGAATCACCTTTATTTGCTACTCTCTTCGACTAAATGGTGGGCTCCTCCTTGAATACATACAACATTGAAGAATGCTTATGACGTGCAGTTAACACTTGCGTAGTTTACGGCATCTTTGAAGTTTAGTACCGGATTCTGTGCCATCGCTAGTTGCTGTCGGACATCGCGACAGTGCTGTTCTTTTGATTGCAAATTCCTTTGTATATACATTTGTCTGTGGTTCGATGTGATTCTTGGTGTCGCTCTTTCATTTGTGATTCATCGTGATGCTTGTTGTTCCATGTCTTCTAACCGCAGATTTTCTTTTACTTCATTTTCGTTGATACTTACATCGGACATTTTTTCCATTCCTTTTCCTTTAGGGGTTTGGATTGGTCCTGTCTTTTAGGATGGTCCAGGTTATTGAATTCTGGACATTTTATTATTCAGGTTGATGTTATCATAACGAATCGTCATCTTGCATTATTTTTGCATGACATCATTGATACCAAATAATGTTTGATGCGATCACCCCTGGAAAAAACGGATCTCCCAAGTCGTGGCTTATCTAGATTATATTTTCAAGCCAAAAATATTAGTGTACTAATTTTCGGAAAAAAATTATTGAGCCTCTTTCAAGAAAATGAAAACGGCTCAATAAATGTGTACATTCATCATTATTACTCTCTTAAAGAGAGTAGATTAGCCACCGGTTTTTCAACTCTAATCTCAACTTTAATTATCCACGGAGATTTTTGAGCAAAAACTTTTAATAGAGAAGTTGTCAACTAATATGTTATAAGAATTTGATGTACTGTTAGAAATATTTAATAGCAAATCAATAACATACATGAACTATGAATAACATATTATAACAAGTTACTTAGCTACTCGTATTGAATTCTGTTTTTATTTGTACGTAATTGACCATAGTCCAGTTTATCACAATCACACTAATTCTCTATTACTTTCCTGTTTCCTCATTGTCATCACTGACTATATTATTGCTCGTTATTGATTTATACGACAGGTGTAAATTTTAAAAATGAAATCCGAAAGAAAGGTCTCTCTGAAACGAAGAATCAATTTCCTTGTCACAATTCACCCTAAAGAATAAAATTTTAATTGAAAAGTTTTGTAATAATTGATGATGTGAGGAAATTAATCCGTGAAAGTAATCCATCAGTGATCCCATCCAGAGTTTATCTCTAAGTTATCATCGATTACACGTATGGAAAAGTGGTGCAACATTGTTGAATACAGACGATTTTCTATATCTTTTCGTGTTTTTTTCTTTTTCTTTTTACGAAAGGTAGGTAGGCCTTCACTGGAACATTTCAATAGGGAATTCTTTTTCTTTTGTGTGTGTTTTATACAAAGAAAATCTATGTTTTTTAAGAATTCATTTGGCATAGAATTTGTCAAATTTGGATGTCTGTAAGTAATGGTTTTTAGTTTTAGGGGAGACACGGGTTTCTGAACCTCCTGTACAGCGAGTCTGTGCTTCTCTAAGAGCTTTTGGCCTTATGAAGAAATAGCTTCCAATTTTTTTGTGCCAAAATGAAACAGAGATAAAGAAAGTCTGATTTCTTCAGTTCTAGTTTCTGGTACCAAATTTGAAGTTATTAATTTTCGTAATTTTTTCTTCAGATTAACATTTTTTAATTCCTCAGTTAGTGGAAAAAGACTAATTTTTTCTGTTGGTTTGAAAGTGATAACGTGATTCACATGGGAGTTACTAATTATTAAACAATTTGTACTAGAAAATATCTTGAAAAGGAGGATTCTCCGACGAACCTTTGTAATAACTTTTTTTGAGTTGTAAGACCAAACATAATAAAGCGCGCATAGTTTGTATCATTGTCAACGTATTATCGTTAACCTAGTAAAGAACAAATGAAAAATTTAGTCTTTTAGTCACTAGTTCGAGAGGGCGGTAACACCTTTGGTAATTTGTAATTTGCGCTCATTATAAGTTTCAATTTATTTTTTGGTTTAATTTCTGTTCATTTTGGATTTAATTTCCTTACTCATGTATTTTTTAAGTTTTATTTCTTATTTATACTTGTTTTATGTGCTAATATTGCTATGTATGCTTTTTTGACAAACTTTTTTTTAATTTTATCAGTGTCAAAACGAAAATAGTTTTTGCTATGTTGAAACGCAAAATCGCCAAAATGTAAAAAAAACTCTTATATCGTGAAATTCAAGTTCCGACAGGTAAATCTTCCCTCAATCCTAAAGTCCTCAACATCGTATTTTATTGTTTTGGCTGAAAGAAACAGGAAAATTATCCTGGAGATTATTAGTTTTTAAAGAAGCTTTTCTGGGAGTTCGTTTCCTTGCAGGATTGTCCTGAAAATTCAAACGATACAAGACGTTCTGAAGGTGATTTCCTTTATGCATATGGTGTCAATTGTATTCATATGAACTGGAAGTGCGATGGTGAACCCGATTGTCCTGATGCTTCTGACGAAAAGAATTTTCCGACAAATGACTACAGGTTAATTTTCACCGTCGTTTCATTGTATTTATTCCCAGCGTTGAGTTGTTCGTGATTCTTATAACCGAACTTAAATCTACTGTAGAACAAAAAAGGGGATGACAAACAACTTTTCCCAGGAACAAATAAAGCATTCTAATATGAATTTCCAACCCTGATCCGAATTCTAATCTCAGGAACTCGCTTGTATGAGTTCATTTGTTGCATTTCTATTTACTGGAGTAACTTTTGGTATTAATGGTATTAATAAAAGGAAAGGGTATCAATAAAAGGGAAGATTAATTTAGGAAGGTATATTTGTTAAAGTACCAACTAAAAATGAAATCTGATCCTTTTGGATAAAGTGGAAATTAACACAACCATATATAACACAACCTCTTAGCTAGTGATCCGCCTAGCAGGCGAAAAGTTTGAAAATGAAGAACGTGTGTGAATATTCAGCAGAATATTAACGAAAGAAATTATCTTTATGGAGCTCTATAAGTGTAACTTGTCTGGCTGCTATAGCAAAAGACTAACACTGCCGTAAATCGAAGATATGCATAAATATGGATATCATTAACATTGTTCAAGATTAAAAACTTAAATTTTTTTAGTGAATTGAATTACCTACAAAAATATCTATTTAGATCAATTCTGTTATATTTATTCCTTTAGTTAACTATTGATATACCAATAGAATCCTCATTTCCTTCGTATTTAAAAATGCCACTTTTATTACTTAATTGTTACATATTCCCACAAGCCTATATTTATTTAATAGGCAGACCGAATATCATGGTTTTATGCTCCTATTGGCTGCTGTTTTCTCGACGATCAGCTGCATTTTGTGTTACAAACGATAGTCGAGCTTCTTTG
Organism: Artemia sp. Qi Xiang Cuo; assembly: GCF_049724085.1. NCBI lineage: Eukaryota > Metazoa > Arthropoda > Branchiopoda > Anostraca > Artemiidae > Artemia > Artemia sp. Qi Xiang Cuo. Next base: position 66,470,343 of record NC_142794.1, read on the forward strand.
TAAACAAGAAAGGGTTCCGCTCGAGTCCCTGGGATTTTCAATTTGATGTTCCTGGGGCTTTAATATTGAACCGAGTGCTGCCATTCTACCGGCATATCTGAAGTGGTGCTGGTCAAATTAAAAAGTGGTGTTTTGCAATATTCTTCCTACCGAAATGGAGCAAAATCTGCCATGAATTTTGGTGCCTTTAATTCACCTACGTCGTTGCTATTTTAAAAAAGGTCATTATTTTTTTGTAAAAACCATGAATGTCTTGTAACTGAAGTTACAAGAATATAATTTGTACTTTACTAAAAAAAATTCAAATGAATTTACTGAAAAAATGGGCATTGTCAGTTTAATATATATCTGCTGATATTTGTTTCTTAAAATATTAATTATTTTTTTATTTCTTAAAGTTATACAAGTGTATTGGCGTGTAAAGTACGGGGATCACCACTTATTGGTGCAAAAATGGCGCAAAAAGGTTGCTATTCCCCTTACTCGAGAGGGAGACCCCCTTGTCGGGCCAAATGTTAGTGGGATTCCCAATCTTACCTCAACGGTTCCATATCTATCGGGTATCAGTGCCCGATTTACAATATACCCTGCCTTAGGGTACAATAGCTTGAGCAAATGGTCCCAGGGGCCACTTTAAGGCCAAGGGTGACCGGTAATATTTCTAACTATCTCTTTAGACTCGACCTAGGCTATAAAGTCAAAGATTATACAGTATAAAAAATCTTACTGTAATCAGTCACGCTACCTAAAAGGAACTCAAAACGGAACTAAAGGTAAAACTCTTACAATTAACCAATACACTTTAAGACACGCGCTTGCGCGCGCACCCCTGACCAAAGGCGATGAATGGCCGAATCAAAATAAAATTCCCAGCATCATTTGAAGCTTTTCAAGCTGTAAATTTAAGCAGTATGAGTCATCGCTCAACTGGTTTTTTCAGACACTCGATAATTAGTGGATTCTTCAGACATCATAATAAAAGCTTTCCCAGGATTTAGATATGTAACATAAATGAAGTTAAATTTATAAAAAGGACATTTTTCTGAAACAAAAGGGCCATAGGTCCCAACAAAGTGAAAACATTTAAAAGAATTTTTTCAGTAAAGTAAAAATTATATTCTAGCTTTTAGAAAGCATAGGTTTAGAACCCTACTCAGATTAATTTCTGCTCGTTTTGAGTTTGACTTATTTTAATTTCTGTTTGTTTTGGGTTTCAATTATTTATTGATACTGATTTGTGGTAGTTGTATGCTTGGTAGATTATTTAATTCTATTTTTTTTTCATTTTTGGTTTAACGGAGCTCTTCATTTTATTTTGAAAAACTTATTTTGGGCCAAAAGTTTTTTTGATTAATTTCTGTTAGTTTTATATTGACATAGTCTTTTTCAGTGAGAAAGACTGAGCCTGTTCTGAAGTTAAAGAACCATCCCTTCCATAATAACCTTAAATACCCCCTGGGTATAACTTACAACCCTTGGCCCTAATCTCTGGGGTTTGTTTCAGCCCGAAAAGCCTTGTTTTATGATATTTTGACTATTTTGAATAGAATGAGTATCTCAAAATTTCTGTTAGATGCATTTCGGGACAATATGACATGTGTGTTGGGGTGATAGGGTAGCTGCCCTCTGATAACTTTGACTCCTAAAAAGAGCACTAGAGCGTCTGATTGCCAATCCAATGAGCCCCCTTTGAAGTTTATATGACCAGATTTTCTATAAAAACCTTATATGTCCCCAGGGCACAACTTAGAATCATTGCCCTTAGGGCTGGGGGGATTTTGTTATCCTCATAGACATAATTTCCAGACCTTTCTGATAGGCTTAACAAAATGGCTATATCAAAATCTTGGTTGGAAGTGTTTAGGGGAAATGATAGGCGTGAAGGGAGAAGCTGGCCCTCTGTTCAATTTCGAATAATAAAAAAGGCACTAGTCCTCTCAATTTCCGACAGAATGAGCCTTTTTTAAGGTTTCTACGACAAGAATTTCTATAAAGTCGTTATATGCCCCAAGGGCATAACTTACGACCCTTGTCCTGAAGGCTATGGGGGGAGGGTTGTCATCCTCAAAGACATAATTTTCAGACCTTTTAACTACGTTGAACAAAATGGCCATATCAAAATGTTGATTGGAAATGTTTGGGGAAATGACGGGTGTGGGGGGGGACTATTCTTCCTCTGATTAGTTTCGACTATTAAAAACGGCAATAGCCCGCTCAATTTCCAATCGAAACAACCCTCTTTGCAGTTTTTATGACAACACTTTCTATATGACATTATACGCCCCCAAGGCATAACTTACAACCTTAGCCCTGAGGGCTGTTGGTGAGGGCTGTCATACTCAAAACATAATTTCGGGACCCTTCACCTACGTTCAACAAAATTGCTATATCAAAATTTTGATCGGACGTGTTTAGGGAAATGATGGGTATTAGGGGGGGGAAGGGTATTCGCCCTCCAATCACTTTTGACTATTAATAAGGGCCCTAGCCCTCTCAATTTCCAATTGAATGAGTCTTTTTTGAAGTTTCTACGACAACGCTGGCAAAGACCTAATTTACAGAATTTTCAACTACATTGAACAAAATGTCTATCTCAAATTTTTATTGGATGTGTTTGGGGAAATGGTTGGCTTGAGAGGGGCGTTAGTTGCCCTCCAATTACTTTCGACTATTAATGAGGGCACTAGCGCTTTCAATTTTCAATCGAATGAACCTTTGTAGTTTCTACGACAAATCTTTCTATAAACCCTTATTTGCCCCCAGGGCGTAACTTACAACCCTTGCGCTGAGGCCTGTGGGGGAGTGCTATCTCAAAATGGCTATTTCAAAATTCCTATTGGATGTTTTCGGAGAAATGGTTGGCGTGGGAGGGGTGTTAGTTTTCCTCCAATCACTTTTGACGATTAAAAAGGGCACTAGCCCTTTGATGTTTCCGAAGTTTCTATTATAGCGCTCTATAAAAACCTTATATTCCCCCAGGCATAACTTACAACCCTTGTCCTGAGGGGTGTGTGTGTGTGTGTGGGTGATCATCCTCAAAGACATAATATCCAGAAGTTTCAAGTACGTTGAAAAAATGGCCATATCAGAATTCAGATTGGAGATGTTTGGGAAATTAGTCGCTGTGAGAGGAGGGTTATTTGGTCTCCAAGCACTTTCGGCCAACATATAATATGGGGACCTAGAATTTTCAATTTTCAATCGAATGAGCCTTTTCAGTATTTTTTGTGAAAAAGTTTTCTATAAAAAACATTATATGACCCCAAGGCATTGCTTACAACCTTTTACAACCTTAGCCCTGAGGGCCTGGGAGGGGGGCTGTCATCCTTAAATACCTAATTTCCAAAACTTTCATCTACTTTGAACAAAGTGGCTGTCTAAAAATTTTGATTGGATGGGTTTGGGGAAATGGCGAGCTTGAGAAGGGGGCTTGTTGCCCTCCAATCATTTTCGACTATTAAAAAGGGCGCTAGCCCTTTCAATTTCCAATCGAATGAGCCTGTTTTGAAGTCTCTACGAAAACGCATTCTATAAAAAACCTCATATGCCCCCAGGGCATAACTTAAAACCCTTGCCCTGAGGGGTTTGTGGGGTTTGTCATCCTCAAAATCATAATTTCCAGAACTTTCAACTACATTGAAAAAAATGGCTATCTCAAAATTTTAAGTGAATGCATTTGGGGGAATAGTGGGCTTGAGAGGGGGATTAGTTGCTCTCCATTCACTTACGACTATTAAAAAGGGCACTAGCCATTTCAATTTCCAATTTAATAAGCCCATTTTGAAGTTTCTACGACAACAGTTTCTGTAAAAACCTTATATGTCCCCAGGGTATAACTTACAACCCTTACCCTGAGGGCTCTGAGGGGGTCGTCACCCTAAAAGACACAATTTCCAGAATTTTTAACTACGTTGAACAAAATGAATATCTCAAAATTTTGATTGGATGTGTTTGGGAAATTGAGGGCATGAGAGGGGGGTTGGCCATTCTTCTATTACTTTCAACTATTAAAAAGGACACTAGCCCTTTCAATTGCCAATCGAATGAGCCCTTTTTGAAGTTTTATGAGAACGTTTTCTATAAAAAACCTTATTTGCCCAGAGGACATAAATTACAACCCTTGCCCTAAGGGCTCTGAGGGGGTTGTCATCCTCAAAGACACAATTTCCAGAATTTTAAACTGCGTTGAACAAATTGGCTATCTCAAAATTTTGATTTGATGTGTTTGGATAAATGATGGATGTGGAAGGGATGTTAGTTGCCTTCCAATCACTTTCGACTATTAAAAAACGCACTAGCCACTCCAATTTTCAAGTGAATGAGTCCTTTTCAAAATTTCTACGACAACTCCTTCGATACGAAGTGTCCTGGTGTAAAGAAAAAATAATAGATAATGAATTGTGCCAACATCGTTCTTTACTTAGGCAGCGCAATAGCGCTGCCTATAATTCGATAACATTTAGAATGCGTAGTTTCATTATTTTTTCGTTAATTTTTTAACCTGGGTTGGTAATAATGCATGTCTGGCTTTTAGAACCCGGAAGTGAATGCTCACAAAAAAGGTGTCAGGGTATTATGCGTACATAATATCTTTATTTGGACGGTAAACGGTCTACATAATTTTATTTTCAAGGAATGGTGATGAAAATATGGGGTGGGGTACCCAGAAATGAGAAATGAGAGGGGGGTTACCACAGTTCAAGACAGAATATAGGTAAATTGTGGTCCAAGACTTCAAAGAAGGTAAATGACCAAATAGATAAAACAAGCAGGATTTTTTCTCGTTTGAAGCACATTCAATTTCTTGCCCAAAAGTAGCGAGATTTGACACATTATAGCCCAAAAACCCTCCTCGCGCCTTTTTAGTGACTTATCCCGTAAAGCTGAAAATATAATAGCCCCATTGGTGGGAAATAGCCCAACCTGATAACACTGTCCAAAAGATTGTGAAAAAGTGCTAAGAGACCACCGAAGCCGCGTTGATTTTTCGGTGGCCCACCGCTGATAAAAGACGCGCCTGCATGGAGAAAAATCTCGGCGGTGCGCCGCCAGTCTGTCGATATTTAGCTTTATGTTTTTGCAGGGATTTGTTGATATCGGTGTGACAAGTGAGCAAGTCTGCTAAGTAACTTTATGAAAGTGTTTCAATATTGATTTCTAACCGGAAAATTGGAATAACAGCTTACAAACAGAGTATGAAGTGGCGTATTTAGGGGATAGGGGTCCATGACCCACCAAAAATTTCACAATATTTTTTAAAGTACCAAGGACACCAAAATGAAAACACATTTAGCCCTCTTAATCTATTTTAGGTCTATTCATACCTGAAAATCCGGGTTTCCTACGAGTTTTTGTTTAGCTGCTATTAGCATTTTTAGTTTGAATAAATTCGCAAAACAGTGTTGTCAATAATAAACAACGATAAACTTCAGAGCTGAATAATATTAGCGAAAACTACTCGTATTGCATAAGAACCCGAGACTGTTTTTCATTTGTGAAAATTCAAAATTACAAAATCTGTTGATTGCTATATATATATTAGTGAATCTACATTTTGTGAAAAAATATGACCTCGAGTTAAGAAAGTGACTATTCTGATGTGTCAGAAAATATTTTGATGATGACCAAGCACTAAATGGTATGTAAGATACCATTTCAGGATACTTGTTCCAGCTAGACCCCGACGCCGCGCTGGCGGATCGACCAAACGCCGCTGACGAGAGAACTGGCGCCACCGAAGTGTCGTAACGCCGCCGGCGCGCCGCAGGCACGCCGCCGCCGACAGAGGCGGCGGCGTTCGGTCGATTTCAAATTAATTTTGCGGCAATTCTTTATTGCGTCAACCGCAAATTCGGAGCTTTTCCTTCTTGTGTGGTTTATTTTCCTGATTAGAAATCAAGCAGGGCTTGCGGGCTTGCACTATCCCCGAATTTTCGGATATTTCCCCGAAAATCTGCGTCACCCCGAAAAAAAATTTGGTTCCCCGAATCCCCGAAAACCACGCAATCACGGTGCCACCCCTAGCGATTTATCACCAGTGACTTTCCCTGCCAAATATTACTTGGCATACCATAATTCTTCACTACTCTCTTGTTCCTTAATTTTCGTCTCTTTTGTTACTTTGCATAAAAAAGAGACAGATGCAATTGCAAATATTGCAATATACACAGTTCTTCATATGTTGACAAAAAACAGGATCTTTATGAAATGAGTTCAAATCATTTTAAATGCAGTTTCCCAATCGTTATTTCTTAAATTTTTTTTTGTCAATAATTTTATTTTCAATCTGGATCCCAAAAAAAAACCTTCCATTGTGACAAATTTAGCTACATACAAAGCTCTGTACAAGGTTTGGGAATTAAATATTAAACTGGAAGTTACCTAAAAAATATGATTAAAAAATAAATTGTAAATTATTGCCTATAGGAGGGGGGATAGGGGGCTATCATTTTAAAATGATAATACCTCATTTTTTTTTATTGAAAGCGGGGATGCCAAAAGGTTAGTTATTTTTTTTCATTTAAAGTGGAGACAGAAAAGAAAATGATATTAAATTCCCTAGGGAACCATTGAAATATTTTGATAGACCCAAGGCCCCCCATTAGGACTTATTCATTGTCTTGGGTGTTTTGCGACTTCTCATATGCTACTGGTCTAATTTTGCATTTTGTGTGTGCTCCCTTTTAATTGTATTCTTTGGATCTTATTGAATGTCACGGCAAATCTATGACTCAGTTTTCCAATAATTTGAGTTATATCTGAGTAATTTCGACATTTTTGTTGTTGTCTTTGTACCCCCTTACTCATACCCTCAATTTTTTTAAAGGAACACTAAGCTTTTTAACGTTATTTTGCGTGTTTGTTTGAACCATATAGTGACCTAGTTAATTATTAAGTAACTTATTTTTCTAATGAAAGCTGAGACAGTATCCTGTCAATGTGGTATCCAGAGGGGGGGGAGGGGTATTACATTTAAATGATAATATCTTGAAATTTTTTTTATTTAAAGCAGGGATCCCCAATTTTTTTTTTTTTCTAATTTAAAGCAGAAACGGTATTTTATCAAGGTGGTATCCAGAGAGGGGGGGGGGGGAGTAGTGAGCTATAATATTTAAATAATAATACCTCGATTTTTTTTTTAAAGAAGGGGTGCCAATAAGTTAAATATTTTTGTTATTTAAAGCACAGACGGTATCCTATTAAGATGGTATCCAGAGGGGGGGGGGGCATACGGAGCTATTATATTTAAGTGATAGTACCTTGAGAGTACCTTTTTTTAATAAAAGATATCTTTTTAAGAATCCAAAAGAGCAAAAAAAAAACAATCAATATCAAAGTCACCCATTTCAACTGTTTTAAATGTGATAGGCAAAGGGCATTATAAAAAAATTAAGCTTCTAAGTTCAAAGCTATATTCAAAGTTTTCTGATTAACCTAATTTAATATTAAGATAGTCTGGCCTAAAAAATAAGACACACGCATAGTCAGAACTCCATTGCAAATCCATATATAGCTAAATTTATCAAGAGTCCCCCCCCGCCCTCCATCAATAAGGGTGATAAATATACCCTGAATTATAAATCAACACCATATTTTTGATACATAGCATAGACTGAAGTTTTCAACTAAATTTAGCATTTCAGCACAATTCCAAATACTGAGTATTTTTCATGTTCTTGCATAATTATAATATCACTGTACAGGGACTATTAATTTTTAGCACTGAAGGGGCTAGAAGGCTCAGAACAGCCCATAGAAACCTAGTAACCCTATGCTCAAAAATTTGCTTCTTTAAATAACTGGCTAAGGAGAAAAATAGGTGATATGTAGCTGACTAATGATTGAAGCTGACTAAGGCTATATATTTCCATATTAGGGGGGGGGAGTAAAGCATAGGCTTGTGGTATCAACTTCAAAGTCTAATAGCCATAATAATTTATTTATTATGAAGTAACTAAGTAAGAGTCTTTTATTCAGACTAATCAATAAACAAAATATAACCCAATTGTGCTGATGATTTGTATCTAGTAATTATATCAGTGATTCCAATCCTCAAAATGTAAATGGGGCAAAAATAACCAGTAAGCCATGATAAAATAAAAAGTAGCAAAATAGAAATAAGAAGGTATTTTTCAAAGTCTAACTGAAGCAACTGCTCTCCCCTCACATACAAACAATGTAATAATATATTGGTATACGAGTCAATTATACAGTGATATATATCACAGAACAACAATGACATATGATGATCTAACGGTGTTTCTTTATTTAAGCAGCATTTGTCATTCCGAGAAGACACTACTCTACTTTCGTTCTTAATGTAATACCTGTTTTGTTTAACTAAATTTTTTTTGGTACTGTTCTAATATATGGGCAACATGCAAGAATGCAACTTGAGAAAAGCCAAGAACATTACCCAGTAATTTCCTATCTTATGCTCTATAAACAAGGGGTTTCTCACTCCAGGAACTATATTCAAGCTTTAGTTTTTTGGGGTTTAGGAGGAAAAAAGGTACCTAGGTTAGTTTAGGTTATGTATTTAATATATGCTATGCTTTACACCCACTCCTAATGTGCAAATATACAGCCAAAATTTGTTTCTAAAATATTATATTTTTATCCTATTTTGTTTTATTTCACTAGCATTAACCAAACTTAACTCCTTGCATGTTCCCCAGATATCAGAACAGTACCTTTTTTTCCTGCATTGCTTTAGCGTAACAGCGTGGCATCCTTGTCACAAATAAAGACCTATAATATTTCGAAGGCCTCGAGGATGGATAATTTGAAAATTCCGTTAAGTAGGAGTATTGCTGCTAGTTTGACCCTGAGTATAGGCAATATGACGTACATATGTTGTCTCTAAGACTTGGCTGTGCTTGCCTCAGATCACAGACAGGCAGACCTTGTGTCATTTGTTCACCTGCAAATCCAGGCAACTTGTTGGGTTTTGAATGAATTTTGTGTTAGTGTAACTTCTGAGCTTATAAACTGGGTTGCCTGTCTAAGACTTTAAGCAGGTAGACCCTATGCCACTTGTTTGCACACAAGGCCAGGCAAATTTTCAGTCAACCAATTTCCAATTAATTCTGTTTTAGTGTAACTGTCTTGGCTTATAGATTGGGTTTTCTGACTGAGGACTGCAAGTCCAGGTGACTTAGTGGTCATGTTAATCCTAAAACTTGGTCAAAATGCCTTAGACTCTAGGCGGACAGGCCTACTTGAATTACAATAGAGATGACTAAGACTTTTGGGCTGACTCACAACAGACAATGTCTATGGAACTTGCTGATGAAGAAGCATCCTAAGCCTAATTTTCCTGGCCACATAAATTCTCAGGTAGGTTGACTAAGTCTTAAGATTGATATGTGACCACCAAGTTGTCTGAACTGCAATTGGAACTATGAAAAGCCATCTTCATGACTTAGTTGTTTTCTACATGTATCAGAGGTGTAATGTTATTTATTTTGTATGACATTTTAGTGGATCATATATTAATTAAGAAAACCAAAAAGTATTCTGTATAACTTTATTCATGTTTCTCTATAATAATTAGATGTTTAAAAAGTCATACAGAAGACATTATATCATTCTCCATGTTTAAAGGAAACATGGTATTGCCTATTGTTTTGATTTTACAGTGCTTTGTATATAAGAGTAAATGACAATATTTGTTGCTTAGAGTATAAAGAACTGACTTTAATAGGCCTAGTCAAACAGTGCTCACCCAAGTAATTTGTATTTCTAATATAAAAAAAAGCATAAAAGGTATATGCTACTATTATATAGTAACTATGAGGTAGATTTATATCAAAATATTCAAGCAAATCACACAGCCTACTAGGTGTCTTACCTTAGCCTACATAAGGTAGACTATCAGTGGAAGTCATTAGGTCTGCAAAACTACCAATAGGGTAGACCAACGATACTTTTAAGCCCAGCGCTGCTAACACCGAAAGAACCCAAATTCATTAATACTTTAGCGCCCAGAACCCACAGGTCCCAACTTGAAAAATAAGTACTAGCATTACTTCTTCTTCTTCTATTTAACAGCAGGCGGGCTTTTCAGTAAAATTATTTAGCCCTTTTCCTTTTGCTTCACTCTGTGGACTACAGAGCTACTTGCTTGATTGCCTCATATTTATTATATATATTCAGATACCTTTCAGCAGCTCTTTCGTCTCCAGAAGTTCAAATATAAGATTGTAGATGTTGATTTCTATGCTCTGTGTGCAGGTATAGTTGGCTAGGCTCTTGGCTGATAGTGAGATTTTGTGGTGTTTTAAGTATTTTAACAGTTTACAAAGCAAGGTATGTTGTGCAGACATCAGCATATTACTTTCAAATAGGCAATGGTCAATTGTTTCATTACTCATATTACAATGCCTGCAAAGAGGGGACAGGGGAATTGAACCACTTGAATTAGAAATCTTATATGAGAATGCAAGGAAATTTAGTCCATTTGTTCCAGAACGAATTCTATAATAAATTTTAGAAAGATACTTATTGGGAAAGGGGGAAAGGATAGGATTAATCTTATTAAAATTAATATCTGATAGCCTCCATTGGTAAATATCTCTAATTGGGATTGGTCTCCCACTTGGCTGGTCAATATTTATAGCATTTTTTGCTATTTCATCAACCTGATGATTACCACTTATGCCAGAGTGGCTAGGAATGTACTAAAAGTAAGTTTTTATGCCACTTGAAGCAAGATTATCAATAATACTGAGACAATGATAAGTGTCAATGTCCAACTTATATTGAGGAGCTGAGGCCAGCAACTCAAGGCTTGATAAAGAGTCGGAATAGATGATAATATTATTCGAATTTTCAATCAAATTTATAGTCCATTTCTTCTTTAAATAGCGATTTAAAAAAGTATCATATCTAAAGTTAGTAAATCACAGATGTTGCGGGCATACACAAAAGAATTCTGCTACTCACAAAGATATATTCAATTTATGTCAGCAAGTGCATTGTGTCGGCAAGGTGAATATGGCAAAGAGAGATCATTATCAATTACAGGAGGGAGATTTGACTTCTGTCGGCAAACGCATTTCGCAAAAAGGCAATTTGCGTGTTACAAATATTCAAAGTATAATCACATACAAAGTACTGACAAAACTCTCCAAAAGTAACCCCGCGTACCTCCAGCGCCTCTAGAGGGGAAATGTTGTAGTACTTAATCGCTCCGAGCCAATAAATTATGCTATATTGCTAAGTGTGATTCAGAGGACGACCGGGTGACCGGGAAATTATCGAATATTAGCAAGTTGAAATTAAACAGTAAATCCTGCGATATGGATATGAAGGATAAGTATTGGGCTTAGAAAACTGATTATTATTAAGTGCTGCCGGCTAACAACCAGAATGAGCGTTCGATGCTTTTTCGAAGGGTGTGATATTAATCGAGAAAATGCAAAAGAAAAAGGAGTCAAATTACTTGCTGTGCCAAATAACAGGTAGGACATGAAATGTTTGAAATGTTTTTTTTTTTAAACTTCAGAAAAGTTATATTCTAGTACCATAATGAGATAGCTAAGAAATAAACATACCATGATCTACTTAGAATTCAATGTCGTGGGCTATCAAAATATAAATTTAGAAAATTCCAGAATGGCGGGATTCCTTTCATCCCCTAGATTCTATAAAACAAACTTTTCGAGGAGACGGAGGGATTCGGGATAGGGCCCTGGGGCCTAGACCCGAACCCCGAGTGAGCCGAAAACTAGCAAATACTGACCTAATCTAGGCTGTAGGTTATTGGCTAATGAGAAATCTGGAAATGGGCCGTAGTTATATATGTTTTATTGGGTTAATTCAAGGCTGTAGCCTACTCAGTGAGAAATAGTGAGCAAACAAAAAAGATTAAGGGAAAGATTTTACAATTTACACTCATTATAAAGACGATAAATGACCGGAAAGTCACAGCTATATTATAGCTCAATTTCAAATACTTTGGCTACTTATCCCCAAACTTATGGTCAATATATTTGACCATGCGCCTTTCGATGGGTAAACAAAATGCTTTGAAGTTTCAATGCACATAAAAGTTGTGCAAAAAAACCGAACGTTTTAAGACTCTCAAGATCCAAGTTTTGGCACTATATTTTTTGTTCATTGATTCCAATTACTCGAAAGAGAGAGCATTCATTTGGACTTCTTTTCCCGCATTCTGCCGGTTTATGCTTTTTGTTATTGATAGTCTCTAAAAAAAGACAAAAATGTGAAGTCTGTATCTTCTGAATTATTAGGTTTTTTTTAACATTGATGATATTGGCTCTTGGTGGCAGAAATTGGATTCTCTTCAATGTAGCTCTAATTCTAATGTCCGATATGAAGCGGGGCATTACTTTTGGATAGGACTGAACTGGCACGAACAATCCAAATCTGACTACTTGTTATTTTTTTCTTTTTTAGAGACGGGAAGAATGGCTCAGAGCTGTGAGCCTATATTTTTTTGCTTTCCTTCCGAACAATATAGTGGGCCTGTATCAGCATATCCCGGCCTCCAATCAAGGAGCTTAGGGGACACACAAGAAGTAAATTTCGTACGGTTCTGAACCAAATTAAATAAAAGTAGATTCTGTCAAATACTATCAATACAATTTACGCGGCTAATTTCTTTAATCCAGTTGCCATGCAATGACAGGAAAAATAAATACTTTCGAGATAAATTATCATATTTTTAAGTTTTGACGTCAATAACATTGAGAAAAAGGGATAGATTAGAGGAAGATGAATACAATTATAATAATCAAAGCAATTTTTCATTCGATATACGAGTATTTACGCGTAGCACTCTCAAATCGTAAATTTAGGCGTTATAAATGGGTGTCAGTAAACATCACATAAAATCTAATAGGGTAGGGTGAAACTATTTCAAAATAGAAGGCATTAATTTAAATATGCTCCGCAATAAAGCACCCTCATTTTTTCATTGTCCTAATTCTAATCACAAGCTTTATATCAGGATCCGTCTCTTTGATTCATAACACATCTGATCAAAGCACAATCACCTTCGGAACCGGTTCCGTAGGTGATTATCAAACTATGGAACAAGTATAATCCCCTACGGAACTTGAAAAATTTAGGCACCAGGTTCGCATCGTCTCCGGAGAGGCGGACAAAGGGTCACTTTTTTTGTGTGGAGAGGATGGGTTTTGTCAATACTTGTTGTATGTGTTTATACTTTGCAAATATTCGAGATATGTCATTCAGTGTTGGCTCCTGACAAATTAAAATGCTTGTATTACATACATGCGGGCTTTGGCCTCACTTGGCCCCGCTTGGGCTTATTATGCAATATACAATATTTTTATTAAGTGAACAACAATGTCCCAGGAATTTACCATAAAATGTAACAGCCACTGTTAAAAGACTTCGTGTCTTTTTTATTCAAGAAAACCAGTTGCCCAGCGCCCAAGAACCCAAACAAATATAGATCATATCAAGTTACAGAAGGGGAAATTTGACCTTTGTCGGCAACCACGTTTTGCGTAGACCAATCAAGGTACAGGAAAGATCAACTTTGGGTGTTACAAATATTCAAAATATTTCATTCAGTTTTGGGTCATATAGACATATTATTAAATAGACACCAGATCGCATGGGATTTTGTGAGTTCGCGAGTTCCTTGCGCTTTTTCTTCTTTGCCTCCAGTTAATACACGTTAATTTTGACGTTTGATTTAATTGAAATTTTGAGAATTGTTAGTCCATGTTGCAAAAAAATACATGGCGACAAGCTCAATTTGCCTTTACAATGGTGTGTTATTTTTATAAGACTCTTCTTTCTGAGATTAATTTACATGGAGAGAGTTTACGAGAAATTGTTACAAAGGTGGAATTGTCTAGAGTATCTTTCCATTGGGGGGGGGGGGGGGGTTCCATAAGAGAAATTCTAACGGTAAAAGTTTCACTGTGATCAATTTGAGTATAGGGATGGAGTACTTGCAAGAAAAAGTTTACAAATAGAAGGATAGTTTATGCGTTATTTAAAAACAAGAAGATATTCTTTCATATGAAAGTGCGCTCCAAAAATAAAATTCATTCGAAACTGACCGCAAGAATTTTTCTGGGTGGAGTGGGGGACTATTTAACACGAGAAGAATAGTCCATGAAGGGGGAGCCGGATTTCCTGCCATTATTTCGTAACAATCAGAAATCAAATAAAAAATATTTTTTTTTCCGTCTTTCCATCTTTTTTAAATCCAAGTAATAGATTGTATTTAAAAAAGAAACATAGTTTCTTTTTTAAACTTTAAATTCAGTATATAAAAATTTTCTCTGACAGGGAATCGAACCCGTATCTCCCACCTGACAGTCAGGAACAGCGACCAATGTACCACAGAGAAACTTACGGACACATTATTTTAGCCTCCATTGTCTATTTTTGATGCAAGTAAATCCCCACAAAACTTGATATTTGGTTTTTGGAAAATAGGGAAGGAAGGATCGGATTGAGCTGAAATTTTGAGGATAAGCGCCCAGGCCCAAAGTCTAAAGCTCTTTTTTAAAAAAAAGTATCAAATCTTTGATCCTGGAAGCTAGATTCGGTTTCAGAAAAGGTTTATATTTACCTTTGAATCTGGCGCCCAAGTTAAAAATAAAATTATACTGACAATAAATTGATTCTTTTAATACTTATTTGGCTGAAAAAATAAGTATGAATTATTTTTCACTTAATAAAAACACTGTATAGGGCATCATAAGCCCAAGCAAGGCCAACGCCCGCATGCACGTAATATAAGAATTTTTAATTTATCAGGACCCAAAAATGAAAGACATATTTGAAATAATTCTGAACGCCCAGAAAGAACCCAAAGTTGATGTCTCTTGTAACTTGATATGTCTCTGCGAAATGGGTTTGCCGACAGTAGCCAAAAATCATATCTATAGTTAGCAAATCACAGATGGTGCAGGTATACACAAAAGAATTCTACTGAGGGGGAGCCGGATTTCCCGCCATTATTTCGTAACAATCAGAAATCAAATAAAAAAACGTTTTTTTTTCAGCTGAAAGTAAGCAGGAACATCAAAACTTAAAACGAACAGAAATTATTACGTATATGGGGGGGGGGGGGTAGCGCCCACCTTAAAACCACACGTTTTTCGATTAATTTTGCCTTTTTTTCCCAGTTCTTTAAAACTACTCATAAAAAACAAGGGCCGTTTAATTGGAATAATAACCCTTTTAAAATATTATGCAAAGCAAAAATTTAGCGTAAAGAAAGAGGTATTGAGACAGGAGCAACCCCCCTCATAAAGCACACCCAAGTATCAATTCATAAAACCAAATATTAAGTTATTTTACCTTTGGTACAGCAAATTCTTCTTTCTTCTTTAAATAGCGATTTTTACTGGAGGCAACGAAGAAAAAGCACAAGGAACTCGCAAAATCCCATGCGATCTGGTGTTTATTTAATAATATGTCTATGAGACCCAACACTGAATGAAATATTTTTAATATTTGTAACAGAAGCCAGAAGTCAATATCTGACAGAAGTCAAATCTCCCCTCCTGTAACTTGATATGATCTATCTTTGTTTGGGTTCTTGGGCGCTGGGCAACTAGTTTTGTTAAATCAAAAAGTCCCTTGCCGACACAATGCACTTGCTGACATAAATTGAATATATCTTTGTGACTAGTCGAATTCTTTTGTGTATAACCGCACCATCTGTAATTTGCTAACTTTAGATATAATACTTGGCTTCTGTCGGCAAACACATTTCGCAGAGACATATCAAGTTACAGGAGGGATCAACTTTGGGGTCTTTCTGGGCGTTCAGAAATACTTCAAATATTTCATTCATTTTTCGGTTCTGATAAATTAAAAATGCTTGTATTACATGCATGCGGGCGTTGGCCTTGTTTGGGCTTATGATACCCTATACAGCGCTTTTATCAAGTGAAAAATAATTCATACTGATATTGTCGGCCAAAGAAATATTCAAATAATCAATTTATTGTCACTATAATTTATTTTTTAACTTGGGTATCAGATTCAAGGGTAAATAAACACCAGATTGCATGGGATTTTGCAAGCTTGCGAGGTCCTTGCGCTTTTTCTTCTTTGCCTCCAGTAAAAATTGCTATTTAAAGAAGAAAGAAGAATTTGCTGTACCAAAGGTGAAATAACTTAATATTTGGTTTTATGAATTGATACTTGGGTGTGCTTGTATTTATCTTCCAAGTTGGGAGTTGTGGGCACTATGGGTTCTTGGGCGCTAAAGTAAATGTTGCTTTGATCCTGGAAGCTAGATCCGGTTTCAGCAAAGGTTTATATTTACCTTTGAATCTGACGCCATAGTTAAAAATAAAATTATACTGACAATAAATTGATTATTTGAATACTTATTTGGCCGAAAATATAAGTAAGAATTATTGTGGTTAGGCTTGTTTTTTTTTTATTTATAAAAGAAGGTTCAATCAGTTTTTGAGTCTAAAGCTCTTTTTGGTCCTGAACACTTGGACTCTGGAAGCTGCGGAGCTAAAGTTTCAAAACTTTGATCCTGTATGCTAGATGTAGTTTCAGCAAAGGATTATATTTACCTTTGAATCTGGCGCCCAAGTTAAAAATAAAATTATACTGACCATAAAAATAAACCGAACAATCAAAAATAAATGTAGTCTGCTTCAGGGGGAAGGCTGGGAGACCCCTTCTTCTCCCATTTCTGAGGGGAGGGGGTAATTTTGGAGGGAAAACCAAAAATACTCAGAATCGAAAATAAACTGTGATCTGCCTCAAGGGGAAGGCTCAGCTGCCCCTCCTTCCCCCATTTCTGAGGACAGGGGAAGTGGGGGTCAATTTTAGGAGAGGGTGGATCAATTTTGTAGAGAAAACCAAAAATACTCAGAATCGAAAGTAAATGGGATCTGCCTCAAGGGGAAGGCTCAGAGGCCCTTCCTTCCCCCATTTTTGAGGGCAGGGGAGGGGTCAATTTTGGAGGGAAAACAAAAATGCTCAGAATCGAAAATAAAGCGTGCTCTGCCTCAAGGGGAAGGCTCAGCGGCCCCTCTTTCCCCCCGTTCTGCGGGCTGGGGCGGGGGGTCAATTTTGGAGGGAAAACCAAAAATGCTCAGAATCGAAAAAAAAGCATGATCCACCTCACGGGGAAGGCTCATCGGCCCCCCTTCCCCCATTTTTGCGGGCAGGGGAGGGGGGTCAATTTTGGAGGACAAACCAAAAATAGTCAGAATCAAAAATTAACGGGATCTGCCTCAAGGGGAAGGCTCAGAGGCCCCTCCTTCCTCCATTTCTGAGGGCAGGCGAGGGGGGTCAATTTTGGAGGGAAAACAAAAAATGCTCAGAATCGAAAAATACTCAGGCAAACTATTACAGTTATGTTATCAAAGTTTTCGCCACTTCACAGCAGAGATCTTTGTTTTCAAACTATTTGCTTGCTATTATTAAAGAGAAACGTTAGTAGACTAAGAAGTACCATATTGCGTAGACATATAGGAATCTCCATGTTATTCTGGGCCTTTATGTTCCATCCTGTTTTATTTGTGGATTTTACGTTTCTTCCGGTTTTTCTGGTCATTACACTCTCTCTTTGTCAGGAGATTTACGCAATTTCAAAGTTCAATGTCTTTTTTTTAGTGGTAAACCAAAACCGATGTCTCTTTTTAGTTGCCAATTATTTTTTGTATATATTCAGGTTTCATATTAGATTCTCCATCAGTTTTGAATAGTTTTATTCGAGATAACATTACAAGCATTTTTTGTAAAAAACATATATATATATATATATATATATATATATATATATATATATATATATATATATATATATAGTCTTTAGAAGAAGAAGAATAAAAAATAATTTAGAATCTATGTTGCTTACGAGGATTGACTGAGTCATGTTAATTAACTTTTCCACTTCTTAAATTTCTATTTATGTCTACATTTGATTAAAATCTGATAGTTTAAAAAGAAAAAAGGCAGTTATACCAAAGAGTTTAATAATTTCCGACTAAATTGACTTTGAATTTCACAAAAATGTTCATAACCGCATGATTAGTAATAATTTTACGCTTGAGTATACAAAGAGGAAGCTCGCTGAAGGAAGTGTCAGTGACCGGTGATGTAATTACTTCTTTAGTTTACGAGATTTGCGAATTTTTTCAACAGAAATTATTCCGTATATGAATAGCTTTACTTTAATTTTTCCAAGGTAAAAAAAATGCAAAGAAACGTACCAAAACTTTTTTTTGTCAAAACTGTTCATGAACGTTCTTTTTCAATTAAAAAAAAATATATATTTATCAGCTTTTCGTGTTTGATACTATGGAATTGAATGCCTAACGCCCTCCGTTAATATTCTGAATAAGTAAGAATTAAATTGCGTTATTTTTTCAACTTTTGGGGGTTTGATATTGAAGGGGTAGTACCCTCCCGTAAGCTAAATAGTTTGAAAACTGAAAATGATTTTTATATTATAGAATGCTATTGATCAATCATCGGAGCTTCTTCTTTGTGATGCTAGCACCGATTCTACAGATTGTATTATGGAAGTTCATTACACTGAGGATGGGCAATCATATACTTCAGATGATTTGGTGAGGAGGGGGCCTTCGGGTCGGCTCTGTGTTGAAGATGACGAGCGGTTATATTATGACATGCCCCCACGGGTGAATATAGTGATAGTAGAAAATAGTGCTGATGATGATGATGTTCAAGTAATTGAGCCTGACATTGTGTATTTAAAGAGTATTATAAATATTGATTTAACCAATAAATAAAGGATTAGAATAATGATTTTATTTAAATAGCATGGACAAAAAAAATGAAATGGATGATTTCTTAAGAAGAAGAAATACATTACATAGCTAACTTCTATGATTTTTCATCTTTTGATAGAAAACTTGGATGTGGACTTATAGCCCCCCCCCCGGCGCGCCGATGTGGAAGTGTGACGGGGCTCTGAGTCTTCCCCGTGAGGCAGATTCTGTGTATTTTCGGTTTTCCCTCCAAAATTAACCCCCTCCCTCTCCTGTCCCCTCAGAACACTTAATGATTCGAATTGTAAGAAGGAACTGAACACACATCACTCCATGTTTATACATTATACACCTTTAATAAATCAAATGATATTAACATTTTAATTACTAAATGTCAATTTTTACATTTTAATTACATATGTATATTAAACTAACAATGCACAGTCACTTGTATTTTTCAGTAAAGTGCAAATTTTGTTCTGGCCTTGGGAAGGCATAGGGGTTTCGCGCCCAACTTATGTTAATTTCTGCTCGTTTTGAGTTTGACTCGATTAATTATTGTAATTTCTGTTCATTTTGGGTTTCATTTATTTATCGATGTTGATTTGTGACAGTTTCACGATTGGTAGATTATTTGATGTTATTTTTGCTAATTTTTTGTTTAATGAAGTTCTTTACTTTTCTTTGAAAAACTTATTTTGTGGAAAAAGTGTTTTTTTTTTTTTTTTTATAAATAATAAAGAAAATCCTTTTGTGTTAACAACTTTTGTTTTTTCGAGGAATTTCACCTTTGTAATGAAACCCAGAAAGCGTTTCAAAAAAATTCTTCCCTGGATTTGCCATAAACTCGCTGCTTACGCTGAATAACCAAGTAAGCAAATATATCGAAGAAAAGAAGACGCCTGTAAGGGTATTTCAGTTCTTTACGTACACGTAAAGGAACCAAAAGCTTCCCCCAAAAAGAGAATTTTCTAGAATAGTGCACATTTCAACTGGACTCAGAAATACTAAGCTTTAATAGCGTGAATCGTGCTTCAAAAACTCCGGCTTGCTACAGGATTAATTAAAAATAGGACATTAGCCCAATAAGTTTTATCAAATAGTTCATAGTGTTAAATTGTAATGAAGGAGCGACTTAGCCCAATTGTAACCAAAACTCAAAAATGGAATTTTGATAACAATTGACAAGAATTGGGTTTTTTATGCAGATTGCAAATATATAAATTTCATTACGTTTAATATCATGACATCAAATGCTCCAAGCCTCAGAAGAAAAAGGGATTTTGAAAACAGGGAGCCTGACTTTCAAAAAAGGGAGAAACACACCCGAAAAAGTCAATAAATCTGAATGTAAAGATCAATTACATAATTAAATAAATAAATAAAAAAAAACTTGCGAATATTTTCATTCTAACTTAACTTGTAGTAAATAATCGAGTCAAACTCAAAACGAGCAAATCCCCTAAGTCTTCCCAATTTAATTTTCTTTCATATGAATACTTTTCATTTTAAACTTAAAATATGCTAAATTCTTGATTTTCATTCTAACTTAACTTGTAGGAAATAATCGAGTCAAACTCAAAACGAGCAGAAATTAACATAAGTTGGGTGCAAAATCCCCTTTTCAATTGCGAATTTTCTTTAAAAATTTGGAAAAAAACCAATTAGCTGGGATGCCAAATGGATACTTTTAGTGGCTTTTGGACACTTTTTTTACTTTGAAGGACACAGGGACACTATTGAGTCAAAAAAGGCAACTTTTTGAAAAAAAGGACACTTTTTTTGGACATTTTCCAAAATCAAAACCAAATAGCTTTATTTTCTTCTTTTTTTTTACTGCTTTTAATTTGTACTTTACTTTTAGGCTTTGGTAACGGCTTACATACACACACACACACACACACACACACACACACACACACACACACACACACACACACACACACACACACACACACACACACACACACACACACACACACACACACACACACACACACACACACACACACACACACACACACACACACACACACACACACACACACACACACACACACACACACACACACACACACACACACACACACACACACACACACACACACACACACACACACACACACACACACACACACACACACACACACACACACACACACACACACACACACACACACACACACACACACACACACACACACACACACACACACACACACACACACACACACACACACACACACACACACACACACACACACACACACACACACACACACACACACACACACACACACACACACACACACACACACACACACACACACACACACACACACACACACACACACACACACACACACACACACACACACACACACACACACACACACACACACACACACACACACACACACACACACACACACACACACACACACACACACACACACACACACACACACACACACACACACACACACACACACACACACACACACACACACACACACACACACACACACACACACACACACACACACACACACACACACACACACACACACACACACACACACACACACACACACACACACACACACACACACACACACACACACACACACACACACACACACACACACACACACACACACACACACACACACACACACACACACACACACACACACACACACACACACACACACACACACACACACACACACACACACACACACACACACACACACACACACACACACACACACACACACACACACACACACACACACACACACACACACACACACACACACACACACACACACACACACACACACACACACACACACACACACACACACACACACACACACATACACACACACACACACACACACACACACACACACACACACACACACACAGAGACAACACCCACACAGAGACGACACATACACACAGAGACAACACACTCAAAGTGACGACTTACACATAGAGACGACACACACACAGAGACGACAAACACAAAGAGAAGACACAGATAGAGAGACGACACACACACAGAGAAGACACACACAAAGAGACGACACAAAGAGACGACACATACACACAGAGACGACACACACACAGAGACGACACACAGAGAGAGACGACACGCACACAGAGACGACAAACACACAGAGACAACACACACTCAGATACTAAATACACAAAGCGACGACACACGCACAGAGAGGACATACACACAGAAACGATACACACACACAGAGACGACACACACACATAGAGACAACACACACATATAGATCACACACACACAGATACAAAACACACACAGAGACGACACACACACACACAGAGTCCACTCACACACACACACACACACACACACACACACACACACACACACACACACACACACACACAGAGGACAAACACACAGAGACGACAGACACAAAGAGACGAATCACACACACAGAGAGGACAAACATAGAGACAATACACACACACACACACAGAGAGACAACATCCACACAGAGACGACACACACACACACAGAGACAACACACTCAAAGAGACGACTAACACATACAGACGACACACACACACAGAGACGACAAACACACAGAGACGACACAGATAGAGAGACGACACACACACACAGAGACGACACACACACAGTGACGACTTACAAATAGATAAGACAAACATAGAGACGAAACACACACATAGACGAGACACAGAGAGAGACGACAAGCAAACAGAGACAACACACACACACAGATACTAAACACACAACGCGACGACACACGCACAGAGATGACACACACACAGATACGACACACACACAGAGACGACACACACATAGAGACAACACAGACATAGAGATGACAGACACACAGATACAAAACACCCACAGAGATGACACACACACACACAGAGTCCACTCACACACAGAGACGACAGACACAAAGAGACGAATCACACACAGAGAGTACAAACAGACATAGAGATGACAGACACACAGATACAAAACACCCACAGAGACGACACACACACACACACAGAGTCCACTCACACACAGAGACGAGAGACACAAAGAGACGACACACACACATAGAGGCCACACACACAGAAACACCACAAGCGCAGAGACGATACACACACAGAGACTCAACACACACAGAGACACGAGACACACACATACACACAGAAATGACAAATACACATAGAGATGACACACACAAAGAGACGTACACACACACACACACACAGATACTAAACACACAGAGTGACGACACACACATAGAGACACACACACACACACACACAGACAGACACCATCCACACAGAGACGACACACACACACACACAGAGACGACACACACACACACACACAGAGACGACACACTCAAAGAGACGACACACTCAAAGTGACGACACACACAAAGTGACTACTTACACATAGAGACGACAAGCACACAGAAACGACACACACACACACACACACACACAGAGACGACACACACATAGAGACAATACAGACACAGAGACGACACACACACACAGAGACGACAACACATAGAGAGACGACACGCACACAGAGACGACAAACACACAGAGACAACACACACACAGATACGAAACACCCACAGAGAGGACACATGCACAGAGACGACACACACACACAGAGTCCACTAAAACATAGAGACGACAAGCACACAGAAACGACACACACACAGACACACACACACACACACATACACAGAGACGACACACACATAGAGACAACACACACACAGAGACGACAACAAATAGAGAGACGACACGCACACAGAGACGACAAAAACACAGAGACAACACACACACAGATACGAAACACCCACAGAGAGGACACATGCACAGAGACGACACACACACACACAGAGTCCACTCAAACAGAGAGAGGACAAACACACAGAGACGACAGACACAATGAGACGAATCACTTGCCGCTCCTTGGCACCTTTCCAAACGAGCGGGGATTCCCCACTGATTCCTAGACTTTGCAAAAAAGTGACCAGCACGAAAACTCCACGTTTTCAACCAGACTGGTTTTTGACACGACACACAAACAGAGTCATAGTGAGAGAGATATCCAAAAAGTTGGGGTTAATCTAGGTTCACTTAGAGTGGCGCGCCACTCTGTGTCTGTCGTCTCTGTGTGTGTGTCCTCTGTGTGTGTGTGTGTGTGTGTGTGTGTGTGTGTGTGTGTGTGTGTGTGTGTGTGTGTGTGTGTGTGTGTGAGTGGACTCTGTGTGTGTGTGTCGTATCTGTGTGTGTTTTGTATCTGTGTGTATGTAATCTCTCTGTCTGTGTTGTCTCTATGCGTGTGTGTCGTCTCTGTGTGTGTGTGTCGTTTCTGTGTGTTTGTCCTCTCTGTGCGTGTGTCGTCACTTTGTGTGTTTCGTATCTGTGTGTGTGTTGTCTCTGTGTGTTTGTCGTCTCTGTGTTGCGTGTCGTCTCTCTATGTGTTGTCGTCTCTGTGTGTTTGTCGTCTCTGTGTGTTTGTGTCGTCTCTATGTGTAAGTCGTCACTTTGAGTGTGTCATCTCTGTGTGTGTGTGTCTTCTCTCTGTGTGTGTCGTCTCTGTGTGTGTGTTGTCTCTCTATGTGTGTCGTCTCTGTGCGTGTGTCGTCGCTTTGTGTGTTTCGTCTCTGTGTGTGTGTTGTCTCTATGTGAGTGTCGTCTCTCTATGTGTCTCATCTCTGTGTGTTTTTAATATATGTGTGTGTCTTCTATTTTTGTCAGTAGTCACTTTGATTGTGTCTTATCTGTGTGTGTGTGTGTCGTCTCTCTATGTGTGTCGTCTCTGTGTGTGTGTGTCGGCTCTATGTGTAAGTCGTCACTTTGAGTGTGTCGTCTCTGTGTGTGTGTGTGTCGTCTCTGTGTGGATGTTGTCTCTGTGTGTGTGTGTGTGTGTTGTCTCTTTATTTGTCCTCTCTCTGTGTGTTTCGTCTCTTTTTGTCTGTCGTCTCTGTGTGTTTGTCCTCTGTGTGTGTGTGTGTGTGTGTGTGTGTGTGTGTGTGTGTGTGTGTGTGTGTGTGTAGTGGACTCTGTGTGTGTGTGTGTCGTCTCTGTGGGTGTTGTGTATCTGTGTGTCTGTAATCTCTATGTCTGTGTTGTCTCTATGTGTGTGTGTGTGTCGTCTCTGTGTGTGTGTATCGTTTCTGTGTGTTTGTCCTCTCTGTGCGTGTGTCGTCGCTTTGTGTGTTTCGTATCTGTGTGTGTGTTGTCTCTGTGTGTTTGTCGTCTCTGTGTGCGTGTCGTCTCTCTATGTGTGTCGTCTCTGTGTGTTTGTCGTCTCTGTGTGTATGTGTAATCTCTATGTGTAAGTCGTCACTTTGTGTGTGTCATCTCTGTGTGTGTGTGTCGTCTCTCTCTCTGTGTCGTATCTGTGTGTTTGTCGTCTCTGTGTGTGTGTCGTCTCTATGTGTAAGTAGTCTCTTTGAGTGTGTCGTCTCTGTGTGTGTGTGTGTGTGTCATCTCTGTGTGGATGTTGTCTCTCTGTGTGTGTGTGTGTGTGTGTGTGTTGTCTCTATGTGTGTGTCAATTTTTAGAAAGCGATTTTGTTCAGCATAGTCGAAATATCTAATAACTATGTCAGACACACACACACACATGTGTGTGTGTGTGTGTGTGTGTGTGTGTGTGTGTGTGTGTGTGTGTGTGTGTGTGTGTGTGTGTGTGTGTGTGTGTGTGTGTGTGTGTGTGTGTGTGTGTGTGTGTGTGTGTGTGTGTGTGTGTGTGTGTGTGTGTGTGTGTGTGTGTGTGTGTGTGTGTGTGTGTGTGTGTGTGTAAGCTGTTACCAAAGCCTAAAAGTAAAGTACAAATTAAAAGCAGTCAAAAAAAAGAAGAAAATAAAGCTATTTGGTTTTGATTTTGGAAAATGTCCAAAAAAAGTGTCCTTTTTTTTCAAAAAGTTGCCTTTTTTGACTCAATAGTGTCCCTGTGTCCTTCAAAGTAAAAAAAGTGTCCAAAAGCCACTAAAAGTATCCATTTGGCATCCCAGCTAATTGGTTTTTTTTCCCAATTTTTAAAGAAAATTCGCAATTGAAAAGGGGATTTTGCACCCAACTTATGTTAATTTCTGCTCGTTTTGAGTTTGACTCGATTATTTCCTACAAGTTAAGTTACAATGAAAATCAAGAATTTAGCGTATTTTAAGTTTAAAATGAAAATTATTCATATGAAAGAAAATTAAATTGGGAAGACATAGGGGATTTGCTTGTTTTGAGTTTGACTCGATTATTTCCTACAAGTTAAGTTAGAATGAAAATATTCGCAAGTTTTTTTTTTATTTATTTATTTAATTATGTAATTGATCTTTACATTCAGATTTATTGACTTTTTGTGTGTGTGTGTGTGTGTGTGTGTGTGTGTGTGTGTGAAGCTCATCACTAATGCAAGAGACCGCTTCTGTGCGCCCATTGCTCGCATATTTTTTGCTGCCGTAAGATGACAAATCAGGTCAAATGCCTTCCTGAAATCGGCGAGAGCTAGGTCGATGAAGGTACTGCCCTTGTCAAGCCACTTAAAGATAATGTCAACTAGGCGCACGAGGTATATCGAGGTATTGCAACCTTTGAGGCCGCCATACTGGTAACGGTCTATGTTTTCCCGCGTTTGCTTGAGTAATTCACGCAGGATGAATGACTCGGTGACTTTTGCAAAGGTAGATGTGATTGATATCGGTCGTAACTCGTTGCAAGATTTGGGTGTTTTAGTCTTCGGTATAACACGCACAAATGCGCGTTTCCAGCACGACGGGAAAGTTGACTGGGCGAAACATTCGCTGATGATATGTCCAAGTGGCTTGGCGAGGAAAAGAGAGAACTCTCGTATTAACCTTATAGGCAGCTCTTCAGGAAAAGAGCTACTGGATGGACACAACTTGTTCAGCTCTTTGAAAACTTGATACTCAACTATTTCAATTTCACCTTCGTCGGGGCATAATAACAGTAGATTCTCTATTTCAGTGTTAGTTGGGGCAGGAAAGGATGTACAAATGTCAGTAAAGTAATTGTTGACGTCATTTGCACTCACGAGTGACCCATCATCGTTCAGAATACGGATACTGGATGATACTGTTTTTCCAGCAATCTGCCTCACTAGACGGTGCCATTTACGGGGATCTTTTTTTATTTCAGTGTCCAAAAGGGATTTTCCGAAGGACTATCTTGCCTCGCGACAAAGGCTAACGATTTTGTTTCTTAATAATCGTAACGACGTTGCGTCTCCACTTGACTGCCTTACAGTGGTTTTTTCGCGAAGCAGCTGTTTTATTTTTGGAGTGATCCAGGGCTTGTCAGATTCGCTCATGACAAATGGCTTTTCTGGGAAAACTTCTAAGTATTTCTCATAGCGTAGGGACTTAAGTATTTCTGCTTTCCTGTTGACATCGCTTTCGTTGTATACTTCGCTGAAGCAGTGAGTACCGACCCACATTCCGTACGTATTAATAGCAGACCTCGTGATAGGTCTCCGGAGTACTTTTATTTTCTTAAGCTTCCTGATTTCACTTTTTGCCTTCATCAGCAGAGTGTGATGGTCCGATTTGCCCAATGGCCCGTTCAAAGACACGTCTTTGTAATATGGAGCAAGGTTTGTAAGAATAAGGTCAAGGGTGCTCCCGGTCATATGGATGGGTATTTTGACCACTTGTGACATACCCAACGTATTAGCAAACCATTGTTTCTTTGTTTGGTTGAAGTCACCAGCTAATATGAAGCCCGGGCGGCTATACCGCTGACGTAATGTGTCTAACATAGACTGAAGGTAGGATACCAACAGCCGTCTGTTCTTGGCGCTTTCAGGATAGTAGATACTTGCAATAATGATGCAAGAGACATCTCGTGGTAAATGTTTTGGCTTGCATAATGCCCAGATCGCTTCATGGCTAGGGTCATTGAAGTTATCTAAATATTTGCAGGAGATATCATCGCGTACATACAGGGCAAAACCTCCGCCAATCATGTCTGTTCTAGTGTTCAAGAAAACCTTGTAACCAGCCATCCTTCCACTTGTTTCATCGAGCTGCCATGTTTCGGTAATTGCGGCGATATGGATATTATTCTGACGTAGAATGACATCTAACTCATCTACTTTATTCGTTAGTGAGCGGACGTTGCTCAGAAGGAAGTTTGGAAGTTGGTGTTTACAAGAGAGAACCTGCGTCGATAATACTGGAGGACAATTAGACCCGAAATCATTGGTAGGAGCATTGTTGTCAGGGATCAGCCGGGGCGGTAGGCTCAGGCGCGGGATTGAGACTAAACACCTCTCACGCTTAGGCTTTTGGCTGGCCAATCGTCCGTAGGTGACTAACACGTCAATCTTAAATTTCTTTCTGCCACCTCTGCGTCCTCTTCTTGTTCGCTTCCGAACGAAGGGAACGTCATCTATATTTTTATAAATTCTTAGTGTGACGAGTGTAAATTTGGTCTGGTCTATTTGAAGAAAAAAGGTGTAAGGGGGGTGCCCTCTCAAAACTTTTGACTTTTCAAAGGGTGCGTGAGAGCTAGTCGAATGAGCTGCTTTTCGAAAATGAGGAGTTCTTAGAAGTAGGCCCAATAGCTTTGGCTGAGCAAAACCTTCCAATTGGTGGCCCTGTTTGTATTGATCTCATTGCGAAACTAAAAACAATACCCCATCGAAACACTTATTGCCCTTATGGCGATAAGGAAATACTTTTATATGAAGTCAAAATCTAAAACCAAAAAAATTCTTTTAGCATCTAGAATGAATTATTATAGTCCAATATTTTTTACAATATATTTATATTGCAGTGCAATAAAAAGAATCGTTGCAGTACATAAACCTATCCTCCAATTTGAGCTGCAAATGGGAGGAGGAAGTCTGATTTATTGCTAAGGGGTGGGCGGACAGGGCTAGCTGTACACAAAATTGTCGTTGGTGGCCCTGTTTTCACTAATCTTAGTGCACAACTAAAAAACAATAAAACATCAAAACCTTAGTGCCTTTATGACCTTTAGTTTTCTATTGTCTAAAACTTAGTAACATAAGAAATTAATTTAAAAAACTGAATTTATTTATTAATTTACATTAATATCTATGGTATGTTTGTTTGCACTGATTGTTTATTTAATGATTGTTTGATTGTTTAAATGCCCCCTGGTATAGCTATACTCCCATTTGCACTGGAAATGAGAGGATATCAGGGCGTCAGGCTTAATGCTAAGGAGTGGGAAAGCAGGGATGGCTGTGCGCAACAAAATGAGGAGTTTTTAGAAAAAGACCCAATAAAACATTAAAGCCTTGTGGTCTTTTTGACCTTTTGTTTGCTATTGTCTCAAACTTAGTAACAGAAAACAATTAATCAAAAAAACTGAAATAACTTTACAAAAGAGATAACAATTAACAAGTACTATGTAAGGCTATCATCACATTTGCGCTACAAGTGGGAGGATATTAGGGGGTCGGGTTTAATCCTAAAGGGTGGGCGAACGGGGCTGGCTGTGCACAACCTTCCCGTTGGTGGCCCTGTTTTCTCTAATCTTAGTGCACATCTAAAAAAACAATAAAACATCGAAAACTTAGTGCCTTTATGACCTTTAGTTTTCTATTGTCTGTTTAAAACTTAGTAATATAAGAAAATTAATTTAAAAAACTGAATTTATTTATTAATTTACATTAATATATATGGTATGTTTGTTTCCATTGATTGTTTATTTAATGATTGTTTATATACCCCCAGGGTATAAATTATAACGCCTATCCCCGGGCCCTGGTGGGCTGTGTCGACACCGGAGTTTTTTGTTATCAGAACTATTTTAACAAAATATCTACATCAAAATTTTTGTCTGATGCGTTTAGGGCGAGGAGGAGGGAGAGTGGCTAGTTGCCCTTCAATCTCTTTTGACTCTTAAAATGTGAACAAGAACTTTTAATTTTCAATCAAATGAGCCCTCTCTAAAGTTTATACGAGCATCCCTTCCATAAGAAATAATATGGAGATATCGGAGAAAAATACTAACCCTTGCCCTGAGGCCTTTAGGGGAGTTGTAATCCTCAAAGACCTAATGTCCAGAACTTAAAACTACGTTTAATAAAATGGCTGTCTTAAAATTTTGATTGGATGTGTTTGGGGAAAAGATGGGCGTAAGAGGGGGTTAGTTGCCCTCAAATCACTGTCGACGATAACAAAGGGTACTAGCCCTCGGAAATTCCAATCGAATGAGCCTTTTTTGAAGTTTTTACGACACCACCTTCTATAAAAAACCTTATGTGTCCCAAGGGTATAACTTAAAGCCCTTGCCTTGAGGTTTGTGGCTGAAAATCAACTCCGCTGAAAAAAATGGCTCTCTCAAAATTTTGATTGAATGTGTTTGGGGGACCGATGAGCGCGGGGAGGAGGGCAGGTTGCCCTCCTATCACTTTCGACTATTAAAAAGGGCACTATCCCTTGAAATTTCCAATCGAATGAGCCTTTTTTGAAGTTTCTACGACAACACCTTCTATAAAAACCTTATATGCCCCCAGGGCATATCTTGAACCCCTTGCCCTGAAGGTTCTGGGGGAGTGTCCTTCTCAAAAACGTATTTTCTATCTGGAAATCAACTCCGCGTAACAAAATTGCTATCACCAACTTGTTTTTTGCTGTTTTTGGAGGACTAATGGGCGTGGGGGGCGGCTAGGGGCCCTCCCATTACTTTCGACTTTTAAAAAGGGCCCTAGCTTTTTGAATTTCCAATCGAATGAGCCTTTTTTGAAGTTTCTATGACAGCACCTTCCATAAAAACCTTATATGCCCCTAGAGTATAACTTAAAACCCTTGTCCTAAGGGTTATGGAGGAGTGTCCTCCTCAAAAATATATTTTCTATCTGGAAATCAACTACGCTGAACAAAATGGCTATCTCAAAATTTTGATTGGCGGTGATGGGGGAAATTATGGGTATGGGGGGGAGGGGGCTAGGGAAACATCAAACCCTTTGGACAATTAAAAAGGGCACAATCCCTTTCATTTCCAATCGAGTGAGTATGTTTTTAAGTTTACATGACATCGCCTTCTATAATAACATTATATGCCCCAAGGTCACATCATGAAACCCGTGCATAGATGGTTGTGGTGGAGTGTTCTCATCAAAAATATATATTCTATCCGGAAATCAACGCCACTGAACAAAGAGGGCTATCTCACACTTGTAAGGGGCTGTGTGTGGGGGACTGATCGGAATGGGTTGAGGAGGTAGTTGCCCTCCAATAATTTTCGACTATTAAATAGGTCACTAGAACTCTCGATTTCCATTCGAATGAGCCCCCTTTGAAGTTTCTACGACAACCCCTTCCTTATGAAGTGCCTCTTGGAAAAAAATAATAATAATAAAACATTGGAGCCGTATGGCCTTTACTTTAGGCAACGCTACAGCGTTGCCTCTGATTAGGTCTATTTGGTCTAAAGCATGGGTTTTAGCCAGTCAGAGCCACAATTTCCTCTGTCCCATTCAAATAAACATATCTTTAAGCTGATAGAAACTAAAATGTTCGGCTCATTTTTCATCAGAATATTTTATATTATTTCACTTATCCTTTTGTTGTCCAGAAATAAAAACAGTACAAAATTTCTCTCCAAAGTTCTTATGTTAGAAAATAAAGGTTCAGGTCCTTTTGAACCTCATTGTATTGATAAACCAATATTTCTCGTTTCTTTATTTTCAGGATTTTCTTTAATGTTGTGAAGTTCACAAGACTTTATAATCACTTAAAAGAACGTTGCCAAATTGGAACCCTCACTTGATGAGCAGACACACACACACACACACACTCCTCTACCCTGAGACTAAATATTGGTGACAATACAGAGGTTGCTCAACCAGACATACACAAATTAGATTTTTTAAATCTGGAAAGTCATACCAAATGGGAGCGAGTAATTTAAAACAAAAAACAAAAGACAATCACTGAAGAAATAAACAAAATATTTAAAGAAAAATAAATTAATTAACTGATAAAAATACAAAGAACCGCAAAAAAAGAAGCAGATTACAATAGGGTTCAGCAATACCACAGAAATTGTTATTGTACAATATAGACTAGCAGGTTTTCCCTAAGAATTTGTTGTTATATGATTATTCAGATTCAAATTAGAAGAATATTCTCTCTTGCATATATCACACTTAAACGGTTTCTCACCAGTGTGTACTCTTTGGTGCTGAATCAAAGTGATTGACAAAGAAAAAGTTTTCTCTCATACCTCAAACTTAAAGGGTTTGTCACCAGTATGTACTCTATGGTGCATAAAAAATCTAATTGAAAAGGAAAATATTTTCTCTCAGACATCACAAAACAGTTTCTCACCAATGTGCACTCTTTGGTGCCTAATCAAACTGCTTGACAAAGAAAAAGTTTTCTCACAGATCTCACATTTAAAGGGTTTTTCACCCGTGTGTACTCTCTGGTGCTGAATCAAATTACTACTACTACTACTAACAACTCATCGCAGTACCAAGCCGCCTGAGGCCAACACAGCTTCGCACGCTCCTCCTCCCCCGCAATTTATTCAAGGCCTCTCTTTTTTCACCCGCCTACGAAGCTCCCATTTCATTTAAATCTTTCTTTATGACGTCGTCCCACCTTAGATGAGGACGACCTGCTTCCCGTTTAGCGCTACACGGTTGGCCAAAAAGAACAATCTTCGGCAATCTGTCATCCTTCATCCGCACAACGTGCCCTAGTCATCTCAACCTTTCTTTCATTATAGACCTAGAAAGCGGTATTGAACCACATTTTTCGTATAGCCTATTTTTTGAAATACGGTCAGTCAGCCGGGTACCCAGAACGATCCTTAAGCAATTTCTCTGGAAAACATCTAGCAAATCTTCATCCGTTTTCGGAGCGTCCATGCTTCAGAGCCATATTTGACCACTGTCATCACTGTAGCTTTTAAGATTCTAATCTTGAATTTGCAGACTTATCTTCCTATTCTTCCAGACTTTTTTTTAACTGTGAAAAAACACCCTGAGCCTTGGCTATTCTATTTTTAACAACTTCACTGCTCCCACCATCTTTACTAATAATACTACCAAGGTAAGTGAAGCTGCCCACCTGATCAATCTTTTCATTACCCAACGTCACCTTTTCATCTTCACTTATTCCTAACCTTAGTGACTTAGTCTTCTTAACATTAATTTTCAAACCAATACTAGCACCCTGAACTCGCAAAACCTCTAAAACTTCATTCATTTTGCTCACACTTTCATCTAGGATGCTTAAATCATTAGCATAATCCAGCTTTCTCATATACATCACACTTAAAGTCTTTCTCACCCGTGCGTAATCTTTGTTGCAGAAACAACACGCTTCACAAAGAAAAAGGTCTTTAACAGAACTCACACTTACACAGGCTCCCAACCATACGCAGCATGTTGTTCCTAATCTTATATCTTGACACAGAAAAAGTCTTATCACATATATCACATACGAAGGGTTTTTCCCTCATGGACACTCTTAGATTATTAATAAAACCGCTTGACTAATACAAAGTTTTCTATCATAAATCACAAATCGTATTGTCACCAATGTGCACTCTTTGGTGCATACGCAAACTGATGGACAAAGAAAAAGTTTTCTCACGGATATTACATTTGAAGGGCTTTCCACCTGTGAGTACTCTTAGGTTCTGAATCATATTATTTTACTGAGAAAAAGTTTTCTCACATACATCACATTTAAAGGGTTTTTCATCCGTGTGTACTCTTTTGTGCTGAATCAAACTGCTTGACACAAAAAAAGCTTTCTCGCAGACAACACATTTAAAGGGTTTTTCGCCCGTTTGCACTCTTTGGTGCTGCATCAAACAGCTCGACACAGAAAAATTTTGTATCACAGACATCACATTTAAAGGATTTACCTCCTATGTGCACTCTCCGGTTCTGAATCAAATTGTATTAATCATAAAAAGCTTTCTCACAAAAATAATATTTAAAGAGTTTTTCACCCGAGTGAAGTCTTGGGTGCTGAATCAACAAGCTTGACAGAGAAAAAGTTTTCTCACAGACATCACACTTAAACAGTTTCTCCCCAGTGTGCACTCTTTGGTGCTTAATCAAACTGCTTGACACAGAAAAAGTCTTCTCACATACATCACATTTGAAGGGTTTTTCACCCGTTTTTACTCTTTTGTTCTTAATCAAACTTCATGACAATGAAAAATTTTTCACTCAGACAGCACAGTTTAAGGGGTTTTCGCCCGTGTGCAATATTTGGTTCTGCATCATACAGCTTGACACAGAAAAGTTTTGTCTCACAGACATAACATTTAAAGGGTTTTCCACCCATATGTATTCTCTCTGATGCTGAATCAAATTACTACTACTACTACTAACAACTCATCGCAGCACCAAGCCACCTGAGGCCAACACAGCTTCGCACACTTCTCCTCCACCCCAATCTATTCAAAGCCTCTCTTTTTACACCCGCCCACGAAGTTCCCATTTACATTAAATCTTTCTTTATGACGTCCTCTCACCCCAGACGAGGACGACCTGTTTTCGGTTTAGCCCTAGATTGTTGGCCTAAAAGAACAATCTTCGGCAATCTGTCATCCTTCATCCGCACAACATGCCCTAACCACCTCAACCTTTCTTTCATTAGAAACCTAGAAAGCGGTATTGAACCATATGTTTCGTATAGCCTGTTGTTTGAAACATGGTCAGTCAGTCGGGTACCCAGAACAATCCTTAAGCAATTTCTCTGGAAAATATCTAGCAAATCTTCATCCGCTTTTTGGAGCGTCCAAGCTTCAGAGCCATATTTGACCACTGTCATCACTGTAGCTTCTTATATTCTAATCTTGGTTTGCAGACTTGTCTTATTATTCTTCCAGACTTTTTTTAACTATGAAAAAACACCCTGAGCCTTGGCTGTTCTATTTTTAACATCTTCACTCCTCCCACCATCTTTACTAATAATACTACCAAGGTAAGTGAAGCTTCCCACCTGATTAATCTTTTCATTGCCCAATGTCACTTTTTCATCTTCACTTATTCCTAGCCTTAGTAACTTAGTCTTCCTAACATTAATTTTCAAACCAATTCTAGCATCCAGAACTCGCAAAACCTCTAAAACTTGATTCATTTTGATCACACTTTCATCTAGGATGCTTAAATCATTAGCATAATCCAGCTTTCTCATATACATCACACATAAAGGGTTTTTCACCCGTACGTACTCTTTGTTGCTGAAACAAACTGCTTGACAAAGAAAAAGTTTTCTCACTGACCTCACATTTAAACGGTTTCTCACCAATGTCAACTATTTTGTGTTTAATCAAATTTCTTGACACAGAAAAATTCTTCTCAAAGACATCACATTCAAATGATTTTACACCAATATATACTCTTTGGTGCTTAATAAAACTACATGACTCGGAAAAAGATTTCTCTCAGACATCAAAGTTAAACGTTTTTTCCCCAATGTTTACTCTTTGGTGTAAAATCAAACTGATTGAAAAAGAAAAAGTTTTCTCACGTATATTACAATTGAAGGGCTTTCCACCTGTGTGTACTCTTAGGTTCTGAATCAAATTATTTTACTGAGAAAACGTTTTATCACATACATCACATTTAAAGGGTTTTCACCCGTGTGTACTCTTTGGTGCTGAATCACACTGATTGACACAGAAAAAGATTTCTCTCAGACATCACATTTAAAGAGTTTATCGCCCGTTTGTACTCTTTGGTGCTGCATCAGACAGCTTGACACAGAAAAAGTTTTCTCACAGACATCACATTTAAAGGGTTTTCCACCCATGTGTACTCTCTGGTGCTGAATCAAATTACTACTACTACTACTAACAACTCATCGCAGTACCAAGCCACCTGAGGCCAACACAGCTTCGCACGCTCCTCCTCCACCTCAATCTATTAAAAGCCTCCCTTTTTACACCCGCCCACGAAGTTCCCATTTCATTCAAATCTTTCTTTATGACGTCCACCCACCCCAGACGGAGACGACCTGCTTTCCGTTGAGCCTTAGATGGTTGGCCGAAAAGGACAATCTTCGGCAACCTGTCATCCTTCATCCGCACAACTTGCCCTAACCACCTCAACCTTTCTTTCATTATAGACCTAGAAAGCGGTATTGAACCACATTTTTCGTATAGCCTATTTTATGAAATACGGTCAGTCAGCCGGGTACCCAGAACAATTCTTAAGCAATTTCTCTGGAAAACATCTAGCAAATCTTCATCCGCTTTTCGGAGCGTCCATGCTTCAGAGCCATATTTGACCACTGTCATCACTGTAGCTTTTAAGATTCTAATCTTGAATTTGCAGACTTATCTTCCTATTCTTCCAGACTTTTTTTTAACTGTGAAAAAACACCCTGAGCCTTGGCTATTCTATTTTTAACAACTTCACTGCTCCCACCATCTTTACTAATAATACTACCAAGGTAAGTGAAGCTGCCCACCTGATCAATCTTTTCATTACCCAACGTCACCTTTCATCTTCACTTATTCCTAGCCTTAGTGACTTACTCTTCACCACATAAATTTTCAAACCTAGCACCCAGAACTTTCAAAACCTCTAAGACTTGATTCATTTTGATCACACTTTCATCTAGGATGCTTAAATCATCAGCATAATCCAGCTTTCTCACATACATCACACTTAAAGGGTTTCTCACCCGTACGTAATCTTGGTTGCTGAATCAACCCGATTGACAAAGAAAAAGTTTTTTCACAAGACATCACACTTAAGCAGTCTCTCCCCAATGTGCACTATTTGGTGCTTAATAAAACTGCTTGACACAGAAAAAGTCTTCTCACAGACATCACATTTAAAGGGTTTTTCACCCGTGTGTACTCTTTGGTGCTTAATAAAAATGGTTTAAAAGGAAAATGATATCTCTCAGACATCAAAGTTAAACGGTTTCTCCCCAATGTTCACTCTTTGGTGCATAATCAAACTGCTTGAAAAAGAAAAAGTTTTCTCACGTATATTACCATTGAAGTGCTTACCACATGCGTGGACTCTTTTATGCTTAATGATATTTTTTTAAAGAGACAAATTTTTCTATCACCAATCAAATATGAAGGGTTTTCACACGTTTTTACTCTGTGGTGCTGAATCAAAATTCTTGACAATGAAAAATCTTTCACTCAGACATCACATTTAAAGCATTTTTCTCCCGTGTGTACTCTTTGATGCTGAATCAAACTTCTTGACACAGAAAAAGTTTTTCTAGCCGAAAGCATATTTAAAGGATTTATCACCCGTGTGCACTCTCTGGTGCTGAATCAAATTGAATGAATGAGAAAAAGCTTTCTCACATACATAACACTTAAAGGGTTTTTCACCCGTATGTACTCTTGGGTGCTGAATCAAACCGCTTGACAGAGAAAAAGTTCTTTCACAAGACCTCACACAAGAGGTTTCTCCCCCGTGTCAAGTCTTGTGTGCCTAATAAAATTTCTTTACAAAGAACCCTTTTTCTCAAATACATCACATTCAAAGGGTTTTTCACCTGTTTGTACTCTTAGGTGATTAATCATACTGGTTGACTGACAAAAAATTTTCTCACATAAATAACATTTGAAGGGTTTTCATCCGTTTTTACTCTTTGGTGCTGAATCAAACTTCTTGACAATGAAAAAGATTTCACGCAGACATCACACTTAAAGCATTTTTCACCCGTTTGCACTCTTTGGTGCTGAATCAGACAGCTTGACACAGAAAAAGTTTTTATCACAGACATCACATTTAAAGGGTTTTTCACCCGTGTGTACTCTCTGGTGCTGAATCAAATTACTACTACTACTACTAACAACTCATCGCAGCACCAAGCCATCTGACGCCATCACAGTTGCGCTCGCTTTTCCTCCACCCCAATCTATTCAAAGCCTCCCTTTTCACCCCCGCCCATGAAGATCCCATTTCCTTTAAATCTTTCTTTATGACGTCCTCCCACCCCAGACAGGGACGACCTGCTTTCCGTTTAGCCCTAGATTGTTGGCCGAAAAGAACAATCTTCGGCAATCTGTCATCCTTCATCCGCACAACATGCCCTAACCACCTCAACCTTTCTTTCATTATAGACCTAGAAAGCGGTATTGAACCACATGTTTCGTACAGCCTATTGTTTGAAATATGGTTAGTCAGTTGGGTACCCAGAACAATTCTTAAGCAATTTCTATGGAAAACATCTAGCAAATCTTCATCTGCTTTTTGAAGTGTCCATGCTTCAGAGCAATATATGACCACTGTCATCACTGTAGCTTCTAATATTCTAATCTTGGTTTGCAGATTTATCTTATTATTCTTCCAGACTTTTTTTTAACTGTGAAAAAATACCCTGAGCCTTGGCTATTGTAAATTTAGCATCTTCACTGCTCCCACCGTCTTTACTAATAATAATACCAAGGTAAGTGAAGCTGCCCACCCGATCAGTCTTTCCTTAACCCAACGTCACCTTTTCATCTTCACTTATTCCTAATCTTAGTGACTTACTCTTCTCAACATAAATTTTCAAACCAATACTAGCGTCCAGAACTTTCAAAACCTCTAAGACTTGAGTCATTTTGCTCACACTTTCATCTAGGATGCTTAAATCATCAGCATAATCCAGCTTTATCATATATATCATACTTAACTGGTTTTTCACCCGTACGTAATCATTGTTGCTGAAACAAAACGCTTCACAAAGAAAAAGTTTTCTCACAGACATCACATTTAAAGGGTTTCTCACCAATGTCAACTCTTTTGTGCTTAATCAAACTGTTTGACACATAAAAATTCTTCTCAAAGACATAAAATTCAAATGGTTTTACACCCATATATACTCTTTGGTGCTTAATAAAACAGCTTGACAAGGAAAAAGTTTTCTCACATACATCAAAGTTAATCGTATTTTCACCAATGTTCACTCTTTGGTGCAAAATCAAACTGCTGGAAAAAGAAAAAGTGTTCTCACGTATATTACAATTAAAGGGTTTTCCACCTGCGTGTACTATTAGATGCTGAATGATATTGTTTGATAGAGAAAACTTTTTATAACATACATCGCAGGTAAAGGGTTTTTCATCCGTGTGTACTCTTTGGTGCTGAATCAAACTGCTTGACACAGAAAAAGCTTTCTCGCAGACCTCACATTTAAAGGGTTTTTCGCCAGTGTGCAATCTTTGGTGCTGAATCAGACAGCTTGACAAAGAAAAAGTTTTTCTCACAGACATCACATTTAAAGGGTTTTTCACCCGTGTGTACTCTCTGGTGCTGAATCAAAATGAATGAATTAGAAAAAGATTTCTCACAGACATAATACATACATAGTTTTTCACCTGAGTGTACTCTTGGGTTATGACTCAATAAGATTCACAGAGAAAAAGTTCTCTAACAAGAAATCACACTTAAACGGTATCTCGCCAGTGTCAAGTTTGTTGTGGTTAATCAAACTGCTTGACACAGAAAGTCTTCTCACAGACATCACATTTAAAGGGTTTTTCACCCGTGTGCACTCTTTGGTGCTGAATCAAACTGATTGACTGAGAAAAAGTTTTCTCACATACATAACATTTAAAAGGTTTTTCACCCGTGTGCCCTCTTTGGTGACTAATCAAACTTTTCGACTGAGAAAAGCATTTTTTACATACTTCACACTCAAATGGTTTCTCACCAGTATGCACTCTTTGGTGTATATCCAAGTCCCTTGACTTAGAAAAACATTTTTTGCACACACCACATATATTACATCTATATGGCCTTTTTAATGTATGTGTTCGATATTTTTCGAACTCTTCTTTTTTTGGTTTTGCAAGTCACTATTACAAAATGGGTTCTGAATATTAAAGCGTTTTTCCTCAGGTTTGGATTCATTGGAAGTTTTTGCATATTTTGACATCGCTTGATGAAGGATCTTTAACTCCAACAACTAAAAAAAAGGGGGAGAAACATAAACGGATAGAACCAGAAAATAATTTTTACTTTACTAAAAACAATCCTCATTTCAGGCTAAGTGTTTCTATTTCTCATAACATCGTAAACAAGAAAAAAGTTACCGTCATAACTAAGATTATTCGAAAAAAAATAAATGAATATGGATTGAAAGTTTATTTTATCTACTGATATTAATTCCTTGAAGTCCTAATAATTTTGAAGTACTTGAAGCTAAAAAAGGGAAAATGCTTAAAGTGTATTATGTTTTCAATAGAGTGCGAATTATGTTTTGGTCTTGACAATGCACAGAGAGCGTCAGTCCAACTCTTCTTAGGTTCTACTCATTTTGAGTTTGACTTGGTTATTGATTCTAATCTCTGTTCATTTTGGGTTTCATTTATTTATTGATGTTAATTTAAAGTGGTATTAATCCTCTAATTTATTCGACTTTATTTCTTCCAATATTTGGATTATTGAGTCCTAACTTTTTTTTGAAAAAAGACCTCAAAATTAATTTTTTTTATATTTAATTGACATAGTCTTTTTCGTTGGTAAAGAAAAACATATTTTAAATCCTTTTTGTCTTTCTTGACAAAAATTCAGATTTTGGCTTTCAATTTACATGTTGGGCAAAATTTTTCAGCGATGTTTAGCAATATTCCCCTTTTAAAAATCTGAATACACGTAGTGTATTTTGATATAGTTTAAACATCAAATTTCCCTGAAACTTAAAACTTAATAGCCAATTTTGTTCCTAAAAACTATATTTATGCTATTTTGACAACCTTGTTAAGATCGAAGGTATTAATAGTAGTGAAGACGCTAAATTATTTTCGTCCAACATATTCATGAAGGCTCCGATAGAGTAGAAATTCCAGCAACAATATATTTCTTTTAGGTCTCAGATATTTTTGGTCCACTAGAGTAGAAACTTTCCCTGAAAGTTTCTACTTTATATCCTAGTCATGAGAAATTCCACCTTGATGTCTTGACAACCTGTACTCACTTAAATTATTTTTATTCAGTTCTATAATTGAAGTAATATTACAAGAAAAACTTTCAAAAGTTGTGGTAAAATTGGTATCCCAGGAGGTTTCGGCTTAATACCCTAAGGCGATGCTGGTATATTGCTAAAACAACCATTTAATAGTCCATAAGTGGGTTTTGATTCTGTTCAACATCTCCTCACCATTCCCTGAAAATTTTACTAATATCATTAGTTATAGTCATAGTAGAAAACGTAGCGGTAGGACTATTGGAAGTATAATTAATGATAGCAATAGTTGTAATAGCATTTACATTGTACCTATTTGGTCTTGTTTCCTATTCCCTCCTCATACCCTGATAGTTTCAACTTAATATTTTAATCCTTTTCTGAGATGTTGCTGATAAACCCTCTTAAAAGCTTGTATGTACCTAGTGTGTTTTGATTTAACATAACGTCCCCAACAGCAGTCCCTGAAAATTCGACATTAACACTATTAGCCTTAGTAACAGCCGTACTAGCAGCAGTAGTATTACTACTACAACGTGTAATAGTGGTATGCATATAGCGCATTAACATTAGTTCAATCTATACCTCAACATGCCCTGAAAGTGTCAACTTAGTACTCTAAGCCGTCCTTCATATACTGCTATTTCTTATGTACTGTACTTTGATTCAGATGAACATCCTCCCGAACATTCCCTGAAAGTTCCACAATAACACCCTTTGCTGCAGAAATACTTCTAGTACTACTACTAGTAGTATTCGTAGTAGTAGCAGTTGTACCAACTGTAACGGTACCATCTGTAATAGTAGTAGTAGAGTATGCACATTAGGTCTTTTGGTTAGTTCAAGATCCCACTTAATATAATATGTAAGGTTAAACTTAATTCCCTAATTTGTTCCTAGGATATTGCTGACACGCCTTTTTGACAACCTCCGCGCAAAGAGTGACTTTTGAAATTCTTCATCATAACCCTCAACATTCCCTGAAAGTTTCACTTTTATAAGTTTAGTCTCAGTAGTAGTAGTCATAGTAAAAGTAGCAGCAGTAGTAATGGTATCAGTGAGTACAGAGTGCCATTTTCTTAATTCAATATCACTTTTAGCACACTCTGAAAGTTTCAGCTTAATACTTAAAACTGTTCCTAACACGTTGCTCATATATCCTTTTCACAACCTGAATGCATATAGTGTTTTATTTCGTTCAATACTCCATAAAGTTTTTCTTGAAAGTGTCACCTAAATATCCTTACCCTTCGTAAAGGTAGCAGTTATAGGAGTAGAAATAGTAGTAAAAGTGGTAACATGAAAATAGTGCCATTTGTTGTTGAACATCCCTCTCAGCACGCACTAATAGTTTTAAGTTAATATTCTAGCCGTTCTGAAGATATTGCTAATAAAACCGTTTTAAAACCTGCATGCATATTGTCTGTTATGATGTATTTGAAACTCACTCTTATCTTTCCCCGAAAGTCTCATCTTAATACAATTAGCGTCACAAGTAGCAGTAATAAAGCAGTAACAGTAGAATGCTCGTAATGCCTTTTGGTTAGTTCCAAATCCGCCTTAGCATAGATATTCCTGGCAAACTCTATTCTTTTGACAACCTCTGTGCACAAAGTGTGTTTTAAGATTTATGTCAGCAATTTATTTTGGACCAAAAACCACAATGTACATCGATCAATAGCCAGAACACGTGTTCGTTAGAGTTCGTTAAATCATCGCCTGATTTTGAGTTACTTTTCCATCTCGATCAGGCTTTATCCAAGGAATTGGTTTAGTAAAATGCATGGAAAGTAGGTAACAGAAACGTCCCTCTCAAGGTTAGTCAAAAGTCCAAGTATTTAGTCCGTTTATTTTAGTGCTTATTCAATAAACTATTATCTGATAAAAATGATTCTGCAATAAAAAAATAATAAAATCTGATATGTACCTTCATTGCCAAAACATATGGAGCCAAATTCCTGAGTATCGGATTCAAGTTTATATCGTCCTGAATAGCTGGATAAAGAACCGAAAGGAACAATTTCGTGTTTCGGAGACGTAAAAAAGTCTTGAACGTCAAAGAGCTCGTCACTGTTACTTGGTAAGGCATTTTCAAGTTCTGAAACAACATTTAATTAAAAGTGACACAAAACATATTCAACAGTAAAACTTACTATACAAATCCAACTACTTGTCCCTTTAGTATTGATTAGCTCCCGAACATCAATAATAACCCTTAAACAGGATTAAAGAATATACTAGCTTGGCTATTTCCTATGTATGTAGGTATTTCCAAAAAGACTTCATCGGGCCATAGGAAAAAGAAAACAAAAACAGAACATACATAAAAAAAAAACGTACTTATATATGAATCTTCACGAAAATATTTATAAAAGAGATACATCTTTCACTTTTTTCTTTCTTGTAAACCCCATATAACTCATACCCGTTCTCTTGTCCTCCGCCAATGTTCAATGTTACACAGGGTTAACTCATTTCTTCCCCCCAGATGTTATGCTTTCTCTTTATTATCCTTTTATTTTTCCTTACCTTTCATATTGCTGTTCTGTCCAGGGTAGTACTGATAAATCTCTTCTCTGCTCACTTCAAAGAGCCCAAAATAGGGCAGTGAAGGCTACAGTTCTTCTACCTCGTTTTTACCCTTCCTCTGATCTTTATACTGATACCAGAATAGCTCTGCTGGATCGTATTGTGGGTAAAAGTTACCTTTATTTAGCACATTCTGCTTTTCTAGGTACACTTCC
Source organism: Artemia sp. Qi Xiang Cuo (assembly GCF_049724085.1). NCBI lineage: Eukaryota > Metazoa > Arthropoda > Branchiopoda > Anostraca > Artemiidae > Artemia > Artemia sp. Qi Xiang Cuo. The sequence continues at coordinate 66,513,749 of NC_142794.1, forward strand.
ACCATCTCTGCAGCAGTTTTTCTTTCTGTCAGGCTCAGGTAGGTACTCTTCTTTTTTAAGTAGCTCTTATCGCAGATTCATTTTACCTAAACGATCATCAACAGCAGGTCAGAGGTCTCCTGTTTGTCAATCTATTTTACTATGGACCTCTATCCCTCCTGATGTCCCTCTCTCTTTATATATATATATATATATATATATATATATATATATATATATATATATATATATATATATATATATATATATATATATATATATATATATATATATATATATATATATATACATATATATATTTAATCCTAATTTTCCATCTTTTTTCTTTGTTTAAATATTTTTTTTCAGTTATATGTGATGTTTCCTTTTAATTACCTTATTTTCATAAATGTCTTTTCATCCAGTATTTTTATGTGCTTTATAATAATGTCTTATTTTGTTTTGTTGGCCCTTTACAAGCTGAGCTTCTTGGGCGTGTATAAACTTTACGCTTGTAATTGTTTTGTTTTTAGTATTAATAAATTGATTGATTGATTGATTGTAGATGCAAAATTCAGTGGTTTCAAGTTGGATGATCAAAAATTAGTAGACCCAAAATTTCTTAATTTTTAGAAAAAAAGGATCAACACCTCCAAAGTGGGATGGGACCTTGATAAATAAAAAACTTTGCAATGTAATTTAACATGTCTGATAGCTCTAAATCTGATTAAATTAAAAAAAAAAGTTTTTTTCAACTGAAAGTAACAAGCAGCATTAAAACTTAAAACGAACATTAATTATTACGTATATAAAGGGGGTTGCCCCCTCCTCAACACCTCAATCTTTGTGCTGAAGTTTTTTAGTACTTTTAAAAAAGCGTACTATTATTTTAAATAAACGACCCTTGACTTTCAGTAGTCATTCTTAAAGAATTGGGACAAACATTTGAACCTTAGCATCAAGATCGACGTCATGAGGAGGGGGAAACCCCCTTTGCATACATAATAATTTCTGTTCGTTTTAAGTTTTAATGTTGCTCCTTACTTTCAGCCCCAAGTAGGCCACAAGTCTCAATAAAACAACGATAAAATATAAATAAGATACTTATACACTTACAATGATAAGACAAAGTCCCAAAGTATTTCTATTGTTTTAATGCCCTGTAACTATGCCTTTGGGTATAAAATGACCCCCCCCCACCCACAGCCCCAGGGGAAAGGTCTTTAAGTTATAAAATTTGATCCTGGTTTGTGCAGATCTTTTGTTTTTAGGATTTACGCATATATTTTTGGGTGGGGGGGAACAAATTTTCTGCTTTGGGTTTTTCCATAGGTGGGATTTTCCATGGGGAGGGAAGTTTCCTGGGAGTGAACTTGTCAGAGGAAATTATACACTTTGGAAATTTTATATGTCTTACTTTCTCTTTCCTGTCTCAATTTTACTCGTGGAATGGTTAAGATTAATTGTCCAAGGTAAGTTTTCACCGGGATTGATTTGTCTGTAGGATATTTCCGTGGGGCGGGGGTTTCTCCGTGAGGGTGGGGCTAGATTTCCTGATATTATTTAAAAAACGATCAGAAATTAAATTAAATATAAAACAAGTTTTTTCAGGAGGTCAGTCCGACATATAATTAGTATAAGATTTTTCCTTCCGATAAAATGTATCTTTTATACATTTTTCTCAACCACACCTTCCCACGTATTCGCTAGGAAGTGGTAATTTCTCAATTTCCCGTCAAACAGAATTTAGCAGGATATAATCCTTATCTTAATAAAAAGTGGTCTTTCCAAACTTCATATTTGCGTCATATATATTTTTACTAAATTAATAATTAACTAATATTAGAAAGCTTTACCACAATTTTATAACTACCTTTGGTGGAGATGACAAGGACAAAGGGTTTGAAGAGATCCCAATTAGAGAGAAAAGTTGCGGATATTTCTGATATCAAAAGCAAACATTTGATAAATCCCATCTTCATCCATATGCATTCCTTTAACATTAGTTCCATGTTTACAGTCTTTAGTGAGATTTAGGGCCAATATGATCAATGTTAATGAACCAATATGTAGAAGCAAAATGTTAGGAATAAAGTAAATACACCATTCTATGCCTTTTTTTATGCTGATTACTACTATAATAAGCATTTCTATAGGAAATGAATTTCAGCCCCCCCCTATATAGGCTATACCTAACCCTGAATTGGCATATATAGGGGTTGCAACCGTAAAAATTGACAGTGTATGTATGTAATCTTTAAATTAGCCATTGGCCAACCAGTAGGTTATTTTAAGCCTAGGATCCCAGCTGGACATAAGGAAACATATTAATAAAATAATTCTTACTCCATAATATGCTTTACTTGTTTTTCCAGTTTTTCTAAGAAATTCATGAATATCTTACAACCTGTAGCCTATATTCATAGAGTATTTACCACCACAATTTGCAAATATGGACAAAGGAGTTCATCCTCAATCCAACTATAACAGTCACTTTAATCAAACATAAACTTACTCCCATATGAACCCGATGGTTTATCTCTTTCGAATTGGATTTTTTTGGTTTGAAAGGGAAAAAAAGGTACCTAAATTTGGTTCCATATTTAATATATTTATTTATTACAGAAAGGAAGAAATCCAGGGCTGTTTGCTTTACACCCCCCCCCCCCTAGTGTGCATATGTATAGCCCAATTATGTTCATAAAGTATCATATTTTACTCCTAATTTGTTTTATTTCATTAGCCTTAACAAAACTTAACTTTTTTCATGATTACCAGAGTATTAATAATCATCTACAAATGTCAATTTTTTTTCAGAAAGGTTATGTAAATTTAATTTAATATGGAGGGTGTTTAGTCCTTAAAGGGCATCAAAAATGACATCAATTGGTATATTCACTTTTATTCTAGCTAAGTTATGTTGTAAGCTGCAACTTTACTGATTTTTATGCATGACCTCCTTGGTATCAGTATAGTATTCTTATTTTCCAAAGTGAAGTAGGCACTTGTAAGTTTCTGTAAATTGCTTTGGAAAAGGTTAATTTTTCAACTTACTGAACATTGTGATTGATACAAAATACCCTTATCTTTAGACTCAAAGTTTGATCTTGAATTTAAATAAATGTTCATTTTCTTTGACTATAAATTCTACCCCCACCCCCCAAACTTCAGGAAAATTCGGTGCATATATAACTAAAAATTAAAGGTAGGGGCTTTATTTTACCATTTGAAAGGTAAAGTGTGTTTTAGAAAATTTTAAATTAGTTTTTAGAATTTCGTTGTGTATCCCTGTGGTAAGTAGAAATTATGTAGTCTACTGTTACCAGCTCTAAGATTATTTAAAACACGTGGTAGCAGTATTGATTTTGACAACAACTCTTCTGAATAGAAGCCAAAAAAAAGAGTATCAACAGATTTATTATTTGGTGCTCTTTCCACGTGTCCTCGCCTCTTGAATTTGAAAAATTTTGTCTTGAATTTAAGTAAAACATTTATTTTCATTGCAGAGGATTTCAATTCCCCCCCTTCTCAACTCAAAAAAATTCAGTGCCTGTATAACCTACAATTCAGTCTATAGGCTTCACTTAACCATCAGAGGGGCAAAGTATAGAATATTTTAAAGTAGTTTTCAGAATTTTATTGTGATTTCCTTTTGCAGAGTTGGAATGATGTACTGACACCATCTTTCAAAACCTTTTTAAAGCACTTTAAAAATTTTTTAAAGTAGTCTGGACTTAGGCAACAACTTTCCTAAAGCTAAAAAAAATAAAAGGAGTACCTATAGATATCTTATTTAATTAAATAAGATTCTTGATTCACCGAAACAGATATATTGTTAGTATCAGAATTCTATCTTCAATCCCGACCTAATTTTATTTCTGTTGTAAATTTGCTTTATCAACATCCCCCCCCTTACTGGTCAAGTATCTGTGCTAACACATGCACCTACAATGAATAATCATTATGTTGATCTTTCCAATGCTTGTGTTGCTCAATTGATTTAACACTTTATAAAAAAAATATAAAATTTAGTACAATTATCAAAATTAAGGGTTTTAATTAACTATTTGGAGGGAGGGTAAATTAAAGTTGTAATATAAATGTATGTATAATTTATTTTTAAAATTTTACCAGTGGCTCTAGATGTTGCCCTAGAACTTAAGGAACCAAGAAAAAGCACAGTTTTTATTTCACAGTTACTCTCCAAAACAAAACATGTTAGTAAAAGCAGTTTTTCTTCATAATATTCAGAAATTACATTTTACTTGCCATTTTGAACAATTCAATGTAATCTGCAGTTAATTTAGAGATAGTTACATTGTTGTAAGTGAGAAAAGGTGAATGCACCACTTAGTGCTTTTTGTATCATATTATTTCCAAGCATGACAGTCATTTAGTTTACAAGAGTAATTTTAAAGTCTTATATGGACCCTAAAGTGATGTCTAATGTCAGTAACTCCACTGCAATCACTTAGACACTGTGATTTCCTCAGTGCCATGAAATCTGCTAAAATTGTTTTAACATTGAACATATAGGCCTAATAGATCTCATGATCATAGACAACACATACATATTTGATCTAGGATTGTGTGTTAGATCAGTGAGGAGGGGCTATGCATAAGGAGGGTAATAACTTATAATTTAAAAGAGAATAAAATAAGGGATACAGTGGCATTAATTGTATCTGAAATGCCATTTGTAGCTGATTTAGGAGTGCAATTATTATTATCCTTAGGCTTATAAGTAAAATGTTACTTAGAAAACAAATTTGTAGAATGTTTTATAAAGAGCCAAAAATCTCTTTAAAATGACTTCACAACAAAACTTGTGTCACCCTAGTGACTATCTGCTGTTTTGAGTGCTTTAAGGACTTGAAAAGGTATTGGCTGGAGAAGCAATTATGTAATTATTAAAGAGCATAAAAAAGCCAATTATTGAATTATGAAAGAGCATAATAAAGAGCATCAATTGGTATATTCACTCTCACTAGCTAAATTATGTCGTAATCTTCAATTGTTTATGCATGACCTCCTAGATATTAGTAACGGCTTTTTATTCTCCAATAGTAAATAGGTTATTATTAATTTCTGTGAATAGCTTTCCAAAAGGTTAATATTTTAGTTAACTGTACATTGAGATAGATACAAATTAACCTTATCTTTAGACTCAAAGTTTTATCTTGATTTTATTTAAAACCTTAATTTTATTAAAAGATTAATTCTACTCCTCCCCCCCCCTCAGGACACGTCAGGGTATAAAAAACAATTAAAGCAAAGTGCTTAATTTAACCATTTTAAAGGTAAAGTATGTGTTTTAAAATTTTTTTTAAGTGGTTTCCAGAATTTGGTAGTGTCTCCTTCTGTTAAGTGGAAATAATGTACTGATACCAACTCCAATAACTAACAACTTTTCTGAACTTGCTTCTGAGCAGAGGTCTAACAAACAAAATAAAAGGAGTACAAACAGATGTATTGTTTGATGCTATATCCAAATGTCATAGGCCTCTTGAATTTAAAAAATTTGCAGATGAATTTTTCTTGCCCCTTCTTCTCAATTCAGGAAAATTTAGTGCATATGTAACCATCATTTCAATCTATTGGATTCAATTAAACATAAGGGGAGTATAGAATAGCTATAGTTTAGAATGTTTCAAAGTGGCTTTCAAAATTCTATAGTGTCACCTTCTGGACTCTATGAATGCTTTAGTGAAAACAAATTATAAAGCTTTTTAAAACAATTGGTAGTATTTCGGTTTTAGACAACATTGTTTCTTAAGCTGTTTCTTGAGCTAAAAAAAATAAAAAATAAAAGGAATACCTCTAGATTTCTTATTTATTGATGCTTCAAAAAATGATATTGATTTTTTGACTCTCCCCCTTTCTCCCCTTAATCTTCTGTAAAATTATTGATTCACTTAAACAGACATCCCAAGAATCAAATTTTTTTCTTAAATCACAACATAAGTTTCATGTTTGTTACAAATTGTATTTTTCCAGCTCTCTTTCTCTACTGGTCAAATATATGCCCTGAACTGTGAACATACACTGAACTTCTCTTATTACGCTCATTCCCTTGAAATTGATAACTCTACTGTTATCACTTAGACACTGTGGTTTTTCTGGGTGCCATTAAATCATTTAAAAAAATTATTTTAACATTTAACATATAATAGAACATATCATTATAGATAACAAAGAAATATTTGATCCAAGGCTGTGTTTTTTATTACTGGGAGGGGGGGGGGTGTGAATAAAAATAGTAATGGCTTATAATAGAAAGGAAAATAATTAAGGGATGCAGTGGTATTGTTTGTATCTTTACTACTTTTGTCAAGCAGAGTCAGTAACTGGGTGTCTCTCTAACATGCATTTAATCAATTTAAATCTGACTTATGAGTGACAGCAATATAGGCTATATATTCAGAAGACCCATTAAAAAAGTATTGAATAGTGTGTTACAATAGTGCGCTCACTTTGTTCCCATCTAAGTTATGGAATCTTCTCAAAATTTACCAAAACAACTATATAAGAATTTTCCCAACAAGTATTTTTGTGCTGTTGAAAATTAGATGGTAACTAATCAGAGACAACTCTGTAGCATTGCATATTTTAAAGACCATACGGCTCTAATGTTTTATTACTATTATTATTTTTTTTCCAGAGGTTCTTCATATAGAAGGGGTCAATGTAAAAATATTCAACAGGTGCTCATTAGATTGGACATCAAGTTCTAGTGGTTTTTTAAGGGTCCAAAGTGATTGGAAGGCAACTAACACCCCTTTCACAACCACCATTTACCCAAACGTATCCAATCAAAATTTTGAGTTAGCCATTTTGTTTTACATAGTTGATTTCCAGATAGAAATTATGCTTTTGAGGAGGACACTCTCCCCACAACCCTCAGGGCACAGGTTGTAAGTTATACCCTGGGGGAATATAAGATATTTATAGAAAGCTTTGTTGTGGAAACTTCAAAAAGGACTCATTTGATTGGAAATTGAAAAGGATATTGCCCTTTTTAATAGTTGAAAGTGATAGGAGGACAACTAACCCCCTCTCACCCCCCGTTGCCCCCCACACATCAATAAAAATTTTGTGAAAGCCCTTTTGTTCTACGTAGTGGAACTTTAGGACTTTTGGTCTTTGTCGTTGACACCCCCCCCCCACAGCCCTCAGGGCAGGGGTTTTAAGTTAGGACCTGGGGGCAAATAAGGTTTTAATAGAAAGCGTTGTCATATAAACTTCAAAAAGGGCTCATTTGATTGAAAATTGAAATGGCTATTGCCCTTTTTAATAGTTGAAAGTGATTGGAAGGCCCCTTCCAAGCCCACCATTTCCCCACACATCCAATCAAAATTTTGAGATAGCCATTTTGTTCAACGTATTTGAAAGTTCTGGAAATTATATCTTTGAGCAGGACGTTCCCCCCACAGTCTGCAGGGCAAGGGCTATAAGTTATGCCCTGGGGGCACATATGGTTCTTATGGAAGGAATGATCATATAAACCTCAGAGGGTCATTTAAAGTTATAACTCACTTTTTAAGCGTCAAAAGATATCTGAGGGGTACTCAGCCTTTCCCCCCCCCTATGCTCTTTTTTCCCAAATGCATCCGATAAAAATTTTGAGATAGCTATTTTCGTTAAAATTAATTGAAAGATCATATAACAAAAACTCTTTGAGATAGCCATTTTTTTAAAGTTCAAAGACCATATAAGGAAAAGGCGGACACAGCCCCCACGGCCCGCAGCAGGCGTGTTAAGTTATGCCCTGGGGGACCATATTGGTCTTATGGAGGGAATGATTGTAACAACTTTAGAGAGGGATCATTTGATTGGAAATAGAAAGTACTAGCTCTGTTTTTGACAGTCAAGATTGGAAGACAACTTGCCCCCCAACCTCAATTATTCAACAAATGCATCCCAGAACAATTTTGAGATGGACATTAAGTTAAAAATTGTTTAATTATCATATGACAAAAACTCGGGTGTCAGCACAACCCCCCCTGGCCTGGCGGTCGGGTTTGTACGCTTTGCCCTGGGGTATATATGGTTCTTATGAAATGGATGCTCATATAAACTTCAGAGAGGGCTCATTTGATTGTAAATTGAAAGTTCGAGTAAATTTTTAATAGTAAAAAGAGATCCAAGGGTAGTTAGCCCCCCCCCCCCCCCACGCCTTCTTTTTCCACCCATCTGATGAAAATTTTGAGATAGATATTCTGTTAATAATATTTCAAAGGTTGGATGTGAAAAACTCAGGAGTCGTGACAAACCCCCTGGGCCCAGTGGAATGTATTTTCAGTTTTATCCTAGAGTTATGTCTAGTTCTCCGAACAGGGATGTTCGTCTAAATTTCATTGAGGCTCCGTTGATCGGACATTTAAAGTTTTGGTCCACGTTTTAAAGTCAAATGATTTAAGGGCAACTAGCTCCCCCCCCCGCTCTTTTTCCCCAAACCCAATTGCAAAAGTTTTAAGATAGCAAGCTTTTTGAAAATTGTTCGAAAATTAGATAACAAAAAATCCGGTGTCAACACAACCCCTCAGGGCCCAGGGGGGAGGCGTTGTAAGTGTTGTCTTGGGGGCGTATATGGTTCTTATGAAAGGGATGCTCGTATAAACTTGAGAGAGGGCTCATTTGATTGGAAATTGCAAGTTATAGTTCACTTTTTAATAGTCAAAATATTTCTGACAGCAACTAGCCCCCCCCCACACACACACCCTTTTTTCCCCAAACCCTTCCAATACAAATTGTGAGATAGGAATTTTTTTTAAATAGTGAAAAGGTCAGATAAAAAAAAAACCAGCATCAGCACAATTTCCAGGGCCCTGGGGTCGGCAGTGTAAGCTATGTCCTGGGGCTGTATATAATCCTTATAAAAGGGATGGTTGTATAAACTTCAAAGAGGGCTCATTTGAATGGAAAGTTAAAGTTTTACATCATTTTCTCAGAGTAAAAAAAGATGAGGGGGTAACTAGACCCTCCCGCCCTTCACGCATTTGGGTTTATTGGATGGATAAACCCATCCAATAAAAATTTGAGATAACAATATTGTTAGAAATAGTTCAAACATCAGATACTAAAACTGCAACACAATCCCCCTTTTCCCAAGTACAGGTGTTGTAAGTTAAATTCTGGGGGTATTTATAACTATAAAAGAATGGAATTGATGAGCAGATAAGCTTCAGAGAGGGCTAATTTGATTGAAAATAGAAAGTTCTAGTTCATTTTTAAAGAGTCAAGAGAGACTGAAGGGCAATTAGCCCCCCCCCCTCTCCTGCTCTTTTTTCCTCAAACCCATCCGATAAAAACTTTGAGATCGCCATTCTGTTAAAAATAGTTCAAACATCAGATAATAAAAACTCCCGGGTTGACAGAAACCCAATTTTTACTTTTGATATTGTTACTTTGATACCAGTTTTTATACTGGTTAACATTTGATTTTTTTTGTTATTTTTATTTTTAAATAAGGAATTCTTTAAAACTTGAAGAGGTTTGAGATTAAAAACGAACAAAAATAAATTTAAAAAAAACTGAAAAATAAGTTTTTCAAAGAAAAGTAAAGGCGATTTTAAACTTAAGCTCAGCAGATACAAATACCTGTTAAAATTCAAACTCAAAACGATCAGAAATTACTATGAAAGAAGAAATGAAACCAAAAACGAACAGAAATTAAATAAACAATCATAGTAAAAAACATACAACAAGTAATTATATAAATGAATAAATAGATCTTAAAGCGAGTAATGCTTTTGTTGAATATCAAAATCAAGCTTAAAACGAAAAAAATATGTTGCTATTGAAGTATAAATGAAACTTCAAATGAAGAGAAATTAAATAAACAATCAATGCGAACAAACATACACTAGATGTTAATGTAAAGGAATAAATAAATCTTAAAACGAGTGAAACTTAAATTGAAGATGCACATCAATCTTGAAACAAAGAAATATCGCTACACACCCGTGTCTGTGTATTTCCTCATTCTCTCACTGTAAAAGTCTTAAGCCTGCTGCGTCATTGGTTCTTTACTGAAAACAATATGGGTTGAACAGTCTTGGAAAGTATAAACAACATCAAAATGAATATTTGATGTATCATGATGTTAATTGTTGAAAGATCCAGTTTATCATGATATTAATTGTTGAAAGATCAATCCGTTCAAGATTTGATTTCACTGTAATTTATTTTAATTTTAAATGCTGTAATAGCTGGAAAAGAAAACATTTGTAATGTAATCCGTTTTCAGTTAAGCGCCTATGACCCAGTAGGCTTTTGGTTTTTATTTACAGTTAAGGAAGAAGAAAGTATCCAAACTCTTGTTTGTAGTTAAACTATATGTGTAATTAACATCTTGAGAAAGAACTAACAAATTAAACTGAAAATTTTATATATATTAACTTCTGAAAGCTCATCAGTTTAAAATTATACTTTAATTTGAATGTTTGTTTTGAAGTTCAAAAGAGAATATTTTTAATAAAATTGTTTTTCACACATATTTTTGTGCTGTTGAAAATTAGATGGTAACTAATATTATGAAAGAAATAAGAGAGGAATTCCTCAAAAAATAAAATCACTGTTAGAGAGTTCAAAATGATATATTTAAAAATTAGATAATTCAGCCAAAAAGGATGCTTGGTTTCTATGGTCATTTAAATTGAGCCTCGTCGTTTCTGTTTTCTTTGTTACTTTGGATTTTTCTTGCCAATAATAAAATGTTTAGTAGATAACCATATACTTTTTTGTAATTAAGTAATATTTTGTGTTTTATAGAAAAGATAAATGCCTATAAAAAAACAAAAAGTTATCATTGAAAATCAAATGCCACCATTGCAATTGTTTCTGAGTCTTCATCCTAGAACCTGGCTATAGTCCCATGTTGCACCCTAAAATTAATTTAGGCCTGGTTTTAAGTGGGTTTTAAATAGATTGTCAATTGTTCATAAGATATATCAATTGTTTTGGAAGTATCTGGAGCATATCATTGCTTTTTCATAGTCTAGAATAGAATTAAGTGGAAAATTCTGACCCAATACATTTTTCTCAGATTTTCTGTAATTCTTACTTCTACAATGTTGGAAATAATTGTCAATTATTAAATTATTGATAAGTTTCTTATTCAAGTCCAATAAATTTTGTCTTTCGGAGTTATTCATATAAAATTGGGACAAAGGCCAAACTTTTTACATAAACAAGAGTGTCTTTAGACGTGGGCAGCCCCCCCCCTTCTACGTTTAGCTGAAAATTTTGTTTCCCATTGTTTTTACCCACAGGGAGTCATGTCATTCCCAGAGGCATAAACAAAGGCAAAGCAGTTGAACCAGCTGTCAAACATGTTCCTCGGCCCAATTTGTGAATTTCATTCTGTTTGCAAAAATATCACTTTTCTATTGCACATCTTTTCCACACTAGAACCCTTATATAAAAACGACAGTTTTTAAATTTAACTCCCTTTATTTCAAGAAATAGTAATGAAAATTGAACATATTTATAATGCTTTTGATTGCTGAGGGAGGTCAACATATGCTTGACAGTGTATTAAGAAAAATGTTTTTGCACTACTTGAAATGTGTCATCTTAACTTTTCTTTTTTTAGGTGCTTTTTGCTTATACATTCCTGGGTAAAACTAATTTATAACATCCAACTCTTGAGCTAGTATTATATGTTTCATAATTCGCAATAGCTCTGTCCTTAGATTATATCATGGACTTGCCTCATATTACAAACATGGCTGAAGTCATTATCCCTTTGGCATCTTCAGTTATTAAAAATGGTGAGTTATCCAATTAAGTTTTTGAAATAAAACAAAAATTGCTTTGGTAAATATTTTTAAATTTTTTTCTCCTCTTGCTATTCTAGTTTTCCTCAGTAAAAAGAAACAAAAATGCAACCATATACACACTTAAAACTATCCCTTAAGAATTAAGGGGGCTAGAATGAAGTTGAATAATTGAAGGCAATTCTGCACATAAGTGGGTTTTAAATGGATTGCCAATTTTTTGTTAAATTAAGCAATTGCTTAATGTGATGGAAGTACTTCTAGAATATGCTGTTTCTGATGGAAGTACTCTATGAATGTGCTGTTTCAGTTAAGAAGATATTAAATGCTAAAGACTTATTAATCTGAAATTTTTTTCTCAGATTCAGTTCTTTAGCAGAATAATTTTCTCTCTTTTCCCTGTGTGCAGGCATTATAAAAAAGGACGTTACCAGTATATTAGAGGTTGTCATGGGACTACCAAAATTTTGTCTTGCAGACCAACCACTATCTCTTGTCTTAATTGTACAATACGATTTCAAAATGGTCTATTTGGATATCTTATAGCTTGCTCACCAACATTTCAGAAAAAAAAACATTACCATAATTCAAATACATTTATTTTGAATATTTTATTTTATATAAAATAATTGCTCAAAACATGAAACTTTTAATTATTTTTCATCAAAATAACTTGATATAAATTTAACCTTTTTCTGCTCGATTTTCTTTGAATATTGCTTCTATGTATTCTTTTGCACAATATGCTTTCAATTCACTTGTATGGAATGGGAAATTGCAATATATGAAACCAGCTCATGTGTAGCTTGTATGTTTTTGAAGGACCTTTTTTCTTTATTTCTTTGTTTTTTACATAGAAGCATACAAGGTTACTGAAAAAAAGTGAAATTGATCATGATAATAATAATTTTGGGAATACCTCAACAGCGGGGGGGGATGCGGACGCTCAGGTGTATGTCATGCTTCTTGGCTTTAGAAAATTAGGTAAAAATATTACCAGAACCATTCCAATGATTCAGCAATACTAAAGTAAAAGCCATTGTACAACCAAAAGCCATGTTTTTTTCTTGCCAGTTTGAAGTTTTAATTTCAAATACTTTTTAGTGCATATTTTTTGGATCTGATGGCATTTTTAATGAGTTTTGGAAAAGTTTTTGTAATTCCAATAATTTATTTTTCGGAATGATTTTTTACTTTTAAGACTGATCAAGATGGTAGTTATTATTCCTTACCCCCTCCAACCATCCCCCTCCCCTCCCAGGGTCTCTTTTCCCGAATGCATCCAATTAAATTTGTCATATGGCCATTTTTTTCAAAATAGTGCAAAGGTCAAATAACTGTCCCGATGATGGAAATCCCCTCCTACCAACCAGTCCCTGGCGCAAGGTCTGCTAGTTTTGCCCCTTGTTAACACATTAAGTATTTAATCAAAAAAAGAGGACAAGTTTGATCCTGTATTTTCAAAGATGATTCACGTATTACTGTAAATTTTTTGTAATTGTGGAATGGTATACAAATCAAACCCAAAAAATCATTTGTCCTTGTTGTTTGTTAAACGTAAATATAAATATATTTTGAACGACTCTGGGTATTTGTTGAAAATTTTAAGGTTTGTAGAAGGGTTGTTGAAGAAAGACTGGGGTGACTAACCCCTCCTTCCCTTGCCCTTTCTATTAGCCCCCTCTCTTCAAAAATTGTTCAAATTTTTTAACTATTATTTTGTCAAACGATTCAAAAGGTGTATGAGCTACGCCTACAGGGATTCCAGTCCCCCACTCCCCCCAGGGGACGGATTGTAAATTGTTCAATTTATAAATTATTAACGAATTCGATTTATAATTTGTTAAAAGGGAAAGTTTTGATTTTTGGTGTATATTAAATGGTCTTGGGTATTATGGTTAAACTTTGGATATTGTTGAGTATTATATTAAAATAAATAAAGAGTTAATTTTTACATCCAGTTTGTAAAAATGTGGATCTGCAGTATCTTAAAAACGACTGAGGGTATTAAATTTAAACTTTCATGACAGGTTTATGGGGGGTATTTGAAAGTGGTTGGAGGGCTGCCAGTCCCCTGCCATACCCTTTTGCTGATTTCTCTCCAAAAAATTCAATCAAAGTTTGAAGTAGTTTTCTTGTTTTGAATAGTCTATTTTGAAAAGGTCACATAATTATGTCTATGGGAATAACATGACCCTTAAAAACTTTGTAGAGGAAATCTGAACACAATCAAAAAATATTAAGTACATGTTCAGATGAGCCTTCTAACGATATTCTAGGACTACTGGATCGATACGATCACCCCTGAAAAAAAAAAAAACCAACAACACTCATCTGTGATCTTTCTTCAGGCAAAAAATACAAAACTGCACATTTTGCAGATAGGAGCTTAAAACTTCTATGGTAGGGTTCTCTGATATGTTGAATCTGATGGTGTGATTTTAATTAAAGTTGAATGACTTATAGGGGATGTTTCCCCCTTTTTTCAAAAAAAGGCAAATCTTCTCAGGCGCGTAACTTTTGATGGGTAAGACTAAACTTAATGAAACTTATATATTTGAAATCAGCATAAAATTCTGATTCTATTGATGTATCTATTGGTATCAAAATTCCGGATTTTAGAGTTTTGGTTACTATTGAGCCGGGTTGCTCCTTACTTACAGTTCTTTACCATGAACTGTTTGATTCCCATTCCCCTTTATCATGGAAGATGAACATGATTCCCAGAATAGGTTTATTATCCTTAAATTCTCAGCCACATACGCAAAAAAATCTTTCAATGGGATTTAAAATAAACTACTTTGTTGATTTCTCGAACCAATTATATAAAAAAGTAGAATTATCTTAAAATATCCTTAAATATTTTTTGATAACTTTTTGTGTATTTCCCTAAAAGTGAATTTTTCCGAAAATTAATTTTTTTAACTTGTGGAAATATTTTTTTCGTAAAAAAATACCTTTCAAGATTAATTTATGCCTTAAAATTTGACATCTGTTTTTAATATCCGTATTATTACTGAAAAATGTTTTATGTCTAAATAATTGTTGGTAAAAGATTGACTATGTTATACTTGCATGTACTTTACTTTTAAGGAACAGTAAAATAATTACTTCAAAATCTAAATCGTTTGTTTTATTATTTTTTTCAAAAACTAACTAACTATTTTCAAAAATATTTACATTTAAATCTACATTGTTGTTGTTTTGACCTGTTCCATGACAAGGTTTCGGGATAAACTAGGGCGGATAAATTTTTTTCGAAGTCTGAGGAGTCTCCACCAAAAAATCATCCATATCTTATACTATTTGAAAAAAAATATTTTACGTTATTTGAGTTATATTCACTTATCATGTACATATACTATAGTCTACTGAAAAGCATGTCTGCTATAAATGGACTGAATAACTTTAATTAACTTTTACAAATTAACATTGAACCTTAAAAAAAGAATGAAAGTTATCAAATTGAAGTAAATCAAATAGCATGTCGAACTTATGGTATCATCAACTAATATTACTATTAATTAAAATTATCCATCTTGATTTTATATTGTAAGTTCATATTTAAAAAGAACTAAGCAGATAAAATATATGATTTCGTAATAACAGAATTGAGAATTAAGCTTTATACGATAATTTTAGTAAACGTAGATGGCATAAAACCCACAGAAAATAAAATCTACAAAAAAAATACAAAACAACAATTTTTACCTTTGACCTATGAAATTTATATTTGCGAACAGCTTCCAATGGGTAGGGTTGGAGGCATTTTTTATGATGTCATAATTAAGGCTTTGCAAATCTATGCCCCATTGTCTCAAAGTTCGAGATTCTTACCCCGTTTTAAACAAAATCACTGGACTATTAGTTGAATTCACCAACTTAACATGTTTTAGTATTTTACAACATTTTAGTTTTTGTGCTGTTCAAAATGTACTTCAACTATTTTTTTTAAATTAAATTATTTACCCAATATTTTATTCTCAAATTTATAGGTCTCTTAAAACAAACTAGGTTGTTAAAAGGAATCATTTTTTTTCTTAATATTCCCGAATTTTGTCAAATGCTCAATCTTTTTTGAGTGTTTTTATATGTCCTATGTCCTCTTTATTTAAGATTTGTTTCAGAGGTTCAAGATGCTTTGCATGGTGATAAAGAGGAACGTTTTGAGGCTCCAGACTTTCATTTTTCTCCCAAACGGGACGTTGTTCCTGTTGACTCATTTTCCGGCTTTTCAGGAGCATGTAAACTTGAACTAGATACACAGGATTTGGGACCAGCACGTCTTACCAATGAAGGTTTGCTAAAGCTTTTTGTATCAAACAGTTCGAGGTAACTAACTATCAGTAAGGAGCGACTCGGTCCAATTGTAACAAAAACTCTAAAAAACTGAATTTTGATATCAATACATGCATGCAAAGAATTGGATTTTAGTTCTAGTTCCAAATATTTAAGAAGTATTAAGTTTAATGCTACCCATTAAAAGCTATGAGCCTGAGATAGTTTGCCTTATTTTTTAAAAAGATGGGAAACATCCCCTAAAAGTCATGAAATCTTATTGAAAATCCTACCTTCAATTTAGTCATGTAAGTGAACCTCAATTTAATGTTTTCAAGGACCAATCTGAAAAAATCTGGAATTTTGTTTTTTTTTTTGCCTGGAAAATAAAGATGCAGGATCGTTTTTTTTTCTTTCATCTCAGAATGGTAAAATTCCCAAACAAAATTTTTAAAACAAATATATAAGGCGAATTTAAAAGGAAATCAATTGTTCTATTGTGCTTTTTAATTAAACAAAAAGATCGGAGAGGAACTATCTCCCTCTCAAGCACCCTTTTCTTCAAAGCCTGCCGATCAAAATTTTGAGACTGCCATTTTGTTTGGCATAGTTGAAAGGTCCAATAACTATGCCTTTGGGAATGTGGAATATGGAATGGGAATATTGAATGGGAAATTATGTAATTTGCTCACCGTTTACATTGTGGTATTTTTGATTGGGAAGTTTTTTATTTTTATACGGTCACTTCTAGGGGACGGGGGTATTCTCTACGGGGATAATCTTCCACTGAGAGGTACGTGTCAGAGGATTAGCTTTCGAGGGGAAGTCTTACACAGTGAAGATTTTCCAGAATCCCCACACAAAGTTCGTTTTATTTGTCTTAATTTCTCATTGGTGACTCAATTTTACACGTGGACTTGTCTGTTTGGTGGAATTGTCTGGAGGAAGTTATCAGTGGGTTTATATTATATGGGGGATTTGCCTGTGGAAGAGGATTTTCCGGTAGAGTCCACTGTGTGAAAATAATTTCGGTTATCATACAGTGATAAACTTTTATGGATGTTTTTTTGAAACACAGTTATTTTTCCCTATTATATTGATTACGAAATGTCTTATCTGCAGTTTCATAATGCCTAGAAGACAAATGAACAATCTTGACCATAAATTGTGACAAGACCATTCTGAGAAACTAATGTAAAGGGTATTGATTTTTTTTGTTTCTAGTAATGATAAACGAAAATGAAAAACAAAGAAATATACAGTTAGAATACTTGTGTCATAATGAGTCAAAACAAAAGTATAAAACAAAAAATTTCGGGTTAGAAGATAGGCGACAACAAAAATTAAAAGAAGTCAAAAACAAAAGTGAAGAACAAAGAACTTTGTGGTTATAAGACGTGCGACAACAAGAACAGAAAGAATTCATGAAGTGAAGAAATAGAATATTCGGTTAAAAAATACTCCACATAGAGCACAAAGAAATATATGATCAGAAGATAAGTTGCAGTATGAATTACAAGCGACAGTGAGAAAGCGAGTATCAAAAACGTTTCAAAAATGATGTGTAGAACAAAGAATTGTAGTGTTAGAAGACAACCGACAACGAAAATCCGAACAAATCAAAAATGAACGCGAAGAAGAAAGAAATATTACGTTAGAGCAACAACGCCATCACAATCTTCAACGCCAACAAATTGCTGCGCAAAACCCAGTGCAAAGATGTTATAAAGACATTAGAAGGAATGTACAAACATTGCCAAACATAGGAAATAGCCCAACTAATATATTCTTGAATCCCATTATGGGTTGTTATTGATTTTCAGGAGCTAATCGATTCTGAAAAGAAAAGTAGTTGGGTTTCTACTGTAAGTTTTACTGTTGAATGTGTTTTGAGTCCCTTTTATTTAAATTTTGTTTCAGAACTTGAGGATACCTTGCCAAATAACAGTAAGGAGGTCTTTGACTTTCCAGACTTATCTATTTCTCAAAAATGGGATGTTATTCCTTTTAAGTGTTTGTTCAGCTATTCAGAACGATATAACTTTGAATCCTACACTCATGAATTGGGCTCCGTATTTTTTGAAAATGAAGGTACGTCTCAGATTTTTTTTTTTTTCAAAGAATTATTTTTATCATATAATAGTTTATTGAACAAGCACTAAAACAAACAGACTCAATGAATGAACTTTTGACTAACCTCAGGAAGAAAGTTTGTGTTATTTCATTTCAATATATTTTACTAAACCTTTGGTAAACCTGAATCGAGATGAAAAATTAACTCAAAAATAGGTGATGATTAACGAACTCTAACTGATACGGTTTCTGGATACTGACTGATGTACTTTAGGGTTTTTGAGCTCAAAGTACATCAATGAAATAAATCTTAAAACAAAACTTTGTGTACAGTGGTTGTCAAAAGAATAGAGTTTGCCAGGAATATCTTTGGAGCGGCTAAGAGTATTAATTCAGAACTTGAAGGGTATAATGAGGGGGATGTTTGACTGACCAAAAGGCAATGTGTATGTACTGCAACTACTACTATCGTGACTACTGTCGCTACTATGGTGAACATTTCAAAGATAATTGTGGTTAAAGCTGAACTAAATCAAAATATTATGCGTACAGAGGTTGTCGAATGGGCTTATCACTCGAGTCTTAGGAATGGATTAGAGTATGAAGTTGGACTTGTTGTGGGGTATTTTAAACTAACTAAATGGCATAATTTCCATGTTAACACTATTGCAACTACTAAGTTGGGCTTGTTGTAGGGGATTTTGAACTAACTAAATGGCAAAATTTTCACGTTACCACTGCTGCAACTACTATTAAAGCTAGGGTATTAAAGTGATAATTTCAGGGAATGTTTAGAAGATGCTGAACTGAAAATAAAACACTATGTGCTTGCAGATTGTCAAAAGGACGTATCAACAATACCCCAGAAACTGTTTTAAATAGAATATTGAAACTTTCAATGTGTATTGAGGGGGATGTTAAAAAAAACAAAAGATGCTGTGTGTATACTGCTACTGGCAGTGCTACTACTGATGCTGCTGCAGCTAAGGGTTTCAAATTGAATTTTTCAGGGAATATTTTAGGGAACGTTGAACCAAATCAAAACATATTATGAGTACGTAGATTGTCAAAAGGATATATTTGGGGAATCTCAGGAACGGCTTAGATCATTAAGTTGAAACTTCCAAGGTATGTTGAGGTGGATTTGGAACTAACCGAAAGGCATTATGAACATTCTGCTGTTGCTGCTTGATTAATACTACTGGTGGCTCTAATTTTGTTAAGATGAGACACTATGCCTGCAGGTCTTCAAACTGGCTTATAAGCAATATCTTCAGAGCGGATTAAGAGTATTAAGTTGAAACTATAAAAGTGTGTGCTTAGAGGGAGGTTCAACAACAATTAGCGCTATTTTAATGTCACCACTATTACTAGTATTACTACTCTTATGACTGCGACCTTTGCTAAGGCTAAGGGTTTTTATGTGAGACTTTCAAGAAAATTTTTATGGATTATACAACGAAATGAAACCCACTATGTGCATTCAGATTGTGAAAAGGATATGTCAGCAATGTCATAGGAACAGTTTTGAGGATTAAACCTAAACTTTCAGTGTGTGCTGAAAGGCATGTAGAATTTAGAAAAAGACAGTATACATACCGCTACCATTGCTACTGCTGCTTCGTTTATTGCGACTACTACTTCTAAGGCTATGCATATGAAGATAAATCTTTCGTGAAATGTTGTGACATATCACGAACTATATCGAAACACATTCTGTGTTGAGGTTGTCAAAAGGGTATATCTGCAATATCACAGGAATAGTTTAAAGAATGAACTTTAAACTTACATATTATGTTAAGGGGGATCTTGAACTAACCAAAAGACCGTATGTGCACACTCTACTACTACTATTACAGCTACTGTTACTATTAAAGCTTCTACTGCTACAACTACTACTAGTAGTAGGTTGTAGATACTACTACTACTAGTAGTAGTAGTTGTAGAAGTATTTCTACAGCTAAGAGTGTTACTGTGAAACTTTCAGGGAAAGTTCAGGTGAATGTTGAACTGAATCATAATACAGTATGTCGTTGCAGGATATTTAATGAGCGTACCTGATACATCTCAGAAATAGCCTAGAGTATTAAGTTGAAAATGTCAGTGTATGCTTAGGGGAACCAGCCCTAAGGTGCTATTCAACCAGCCCTAAGCTATTATATGCATACTACTGCTACCATTAATATTAATATCGAGGCTAAGGGTATTAATGAGGAGTTTTTGTAAAATGATGGGGCGTTTGTTTACTTAAACTGAAATACGCTATGTGTATGCTAGCTGGCAAAACGACATATTAGCAGTATGTGAAGAACGGCTTAGAGTATTAAGCTGACACTTTCAGGGCATGTTGAGGTATAGGTTGAACTAATAAAAATGGACTATATGCATACCACTATTACAAGCATTAGTAATAATACTACTGCTGCTTGTACTACTGTTACTAAGGCTATATAGTGTTAATGTGGAATTTTCAGGAACTGCTGTTGAGGACGCTATGCTAAATCAAAACAAACTAGGTACATGCAGGCTTTCAAAAGAGTTTATTAGCAGCATCTCAGAAACAGATTAGAATATTAAGTTGAAACTATCAGGGTATCAGGGTATGAAGAAGGAATATTTAAAAAGACCAAACATCTAGAATGTAAATACTAAAACTGTTACTTGTATCACTAAATCTAATTACAATATTCTTAATGATACGTTTTTTACTTTTACTAATACTAGTTCTAATGATAATGATAATTGAAACTCGGAGAGGAAAGAAAATAACAAAATGAAAAATAAAATAAAAAAAGGCGAAAAATTGAGGATTTTGTGAGCCAGTGGCGAACCATGAAGAAGAAGAAAAAAGCAAATATTTCGACAAGGACCTCCGCCGAGTCGTCCTCAGTGCTAAATGAAAAATAAAGAAAAGAAAAAGAAACCAACGAAAATAGAACCTTTCGAAGTTTACATGTCAACGACAGAACAGAAACTAAATAAGAACCAGGTTGGAATCAACGAAAAAGAAAACTACCAAGATGATTGGGCAATAATCCTTTGTTTTGCTATTGCTTTGGCTGGCCGACAAATTCGTTCATCATTTGATGTGCAAACAAGTTCTTTCAAGTTATTCAAGTCATTGAGGGGGTGAAAATATTGATTGAGTCCTTAAAAATTAAACTGTCGTAAATTGGGCTTAATGAAATACCTCCAGTATCTCTATTTATTGCTATATTTTTGTTTATGTATTTTTTTTATCTCAATTATCCTGTTGAAAAGTTTGGAGTTGGCCATTTACACTAGATATTAAGGTTGTCTCTTCAAAAAGAACCATATGGGTCGGATTTACAAAAATATGCAACGCCAATGCCGAATCAAAGTTGTCATTGTTTTTCCTCTCTGAGTTTCATTTGTCATGTATAGCCAGTGTGGTCTAAGAATGTATTAATGCTAATGATATCAGTGAAATTTTCATGGAATGGCGAGGAGATGTTGAACTGAATCAAAAGCCATTCATGGGCTATTAAATGGATGTTTTAGCAATATACGAGCATCGTCCTAGCTGAAACTTTCTGGGCTACCAATATTCCAATAACTTTTGCGAGTATTTCTACAACTATTACTTCTATTATTAAACTAAATAAAAATAATTTAAGTGCATACAGGTTGTCAAGATATCAAGGGGGGATTTTTCAGGACTAGGATCTAAAGTAGAAACTTTCAGGGAAAGTTTATCGTACTTCAGAATGAAATCAAAAGATACTATCTTTACATTTGTTATCAATGAGACGTCTTAGGGATATTTCAGGAACGGCAGAGGATATCAAACTGGGACTTTCAGGCTTAGTTCAAGTAAAAGTTCAAAGTTCCATTATTACATTATTTACATAAAAATGTATATATTTAACAGATGTCCATTGGGAGACAAGCTAAAAAAAACTAGGCCTTTGACAAAGATAAAATAACAGATAACGCTACAGTACAAAGATAAACACGACGGCTAATATACAATAACACTACAGTAATATGAAAGTAGCAGTAAACCCTGGATTCATAAATAAATGTCAATATTATTAAACATAGGTTAATGCTCGAAGTTAGCCAATAGATCCACTTTTAACCAGAGAAAAAAATCTTACAAATAATTTATATTATTTAATAAACATCCAAGAAAAAATAATTTTCAACTAAAAGAAATTTAAGATTCCTTTTTTCTTATTATGTTAGGAATAAAATTTTCAATTAGATCCTTGTGAGAGTCACTGCATCGGGCTGTATACACAAGGAAAGGAAATTTATGTCTATCAGTAATATACTTGTCAATGTAG